>NC_133405.1:17311699-17611699 GCF_047511655.1 Castor canadensis | reverse complement strand
TTAATAACTTATTTTGTATTCATGCGTTGCAGAGATGAGAGGCCTTCACAGACCATGTGAAACTATGAGACATCTTGTTTACTTTTGTTGGTACTTGGATTTTTGAACCCAGCGTCTCGCACTTGCAAGGCAGGTGCTCTACCATTTGAGCCATGCCCTAGCACTTTTTGGCTTTAGTTATTTTTCTCTCTTTTTATTGTTGCATATTAATTGTAGAAAGGGGTTTCATTGTAATATTTCCATACATGCATGTAATGTACTTTGATCAAATTCGCACCATGTATCACGCTTTATTATCCCCTCCTTCCTTCTTAAAACATGTTTTTGGTGGTACTGGAGCTTGAATTCAGGACCTCATGCTTGCTAGGCACACACTGTACCACTTGAGCTATGCCCCCAGCTAAATTCTAACAGGTTTCATTAGTCTGTTTTCATCCATGCATGTAAAGAACTTTGATCCTATTCACCCCCTCCACCCTCCTTTCACTCTCCCCACGCTGCTTCCCACCCTCAAATAGCCCCCCATTTTGCCCTCTTGTCATTGGTTATTCTGACATAGAGTCAGCATATGAGAGTGTATAAGAGGGGTTGTCTTGGGGAGCTGTAGAAGTGGGGAAGGAAAAGGAGGGGGGTTCAGAGTGTGAAGAGAGGGGAAGTAAGTTACATACATGCAACACACACACACACACACACACACACACACGAAGACAGCATAATGAAACCCACCAAATGCCGCTTGAAAAGAGGGGTCAGAGAGGAAGGGATTAAGGGAGTATAATAAGGAAATCTAATAGGGGGTGAACTTGTTCAAAGGACACTGTATACATCTATGGAATTATCACAATGACCCTCCTCCCTTAAAAAGTGTATGATTTTAGATTCTGCGTATGAGAGAGAGCATGTGATATTTGTCTTTCTGAACCTGGATTACTTCATTTAACACGATGATCTCCAGTTCCACCCATTTTCCAACAAAAATAATAATTTCATTCTTCTTTATGACTGAATAAAATTCCATTGTGTACATATACCACATTTTCTTCACCTGTGCATCAGTTTGCTTTAATTATTTAGATAGGGTCTCATGCTTTTTGCCTAGGCCTGGCCTCAGACCATAATCCTGCTACCTACGCCTCCTGTGTAGCTGGGATTACAACCACACCTAGCTTGTTGGTTGAAATGGAGTTCTCACTAACTTTTTGCCCAGACTGAGCTTAAACTACAATCCTCATGATCTCCGTCTCCAAGTACCTGGGATTCCAGGCATGTTCCACTGGGCTCAGTCCTCAATATATTTTTTAAGAGCCAAGTAAGCCCTGCAGATTTATGCCCACCACAAAATCAGTTCTTAAATGTAGTATTTGACATCATTTTGAAGGGCTGAGCAGAAAAGCAATGTTAACCAACAATAATTGAGTCTTGGATTTCATAGTGGCTATCTTCTTGTGGGATTAACTGTTGGCTTATTAACCACATGAAAGATGATAAGATAACACAATCACATAAGCCAAGGACAGAAAAAAGCATTTCCTCACCCATCCACTATGGACAACTTAGAAATAACTCTGGTAGGTAGGCAGTGTAAGTTTCTGTACACGAGTGTGGTGTGTGTGTGCACACACATGCAGGTTGTATGTGTATGTGTATGTAGCATGTACACGAGCTTGTTGGAGGATGTTCAGGAGAGCAATGGAGAGAGAGAACACTTTGTGGCCAGGAAATATCTGGAGGCTCTCACTTGTGGGCATCTGTCAGAGCAGGGCAATGGTTACTTCCTGTCAGCCTCTGTCGTGGGCTCCGATGGCTGTCTCTGTTTCTGAGCGGTGGTCTCAACACTACAACCCTAAACCAGGAGGTGGTTACTCTTCCATTCTTCCACAAAGAAGGGCTATAGTGGGACTGTCACTAGGCTGACTGTCACAGCCTGGGGCTGTGAGGTTTGTCGTAATGACAGTATCAGCTTCAGTAGTTCTGATGAGACTGGAACTATGCTTGATTTAAATTTTCATAGATGCTGCCAAGTTGTGTGACCAAAGACTAGCAATGGGCACATCCTTCAGCCACACTTGAGACGACTTTTGACACCATGTCACTTCATCTTCCAATTCTCTTGTAAGTAAGCAGATGCTATCTGGCTATCACATTCATCACGTGAATGGTGACCCCTCTTGTCCAGCAGACACACAACACTGTGGCCCTGAAAACCCATTTTACTGAAGCAAACAGTGAGGTCTTAGGAGGAAGTTTAGTTACTGGCTTCAAGTTGGGCAGCTGATGAAGTGTCAGATCTGGGATTCTACCCCAGCTGTCTGGCAGCCAGCAGTAACTGGGTCCATGACCACTAGGAGGGCTTTAAAGCCAGTGTGGCCCCTCGTGAGGAGAGGGCATAGGATGCACTAGGGTAGTACCTCAGAGCTTCAGCCCTGGTCATCCTTCAGGCCTTTGTCAGTGTCTTTCAATAAGAATCAGTCTCCAGCGATAGACTAAGTCTGGTAATTTGGCTCAGGGAAAGGCATGGAGAAACAAATTGCTGCTGATCGTGAATGTAATAAGGCAGTTAGGTGGGAGGAAATAATTCTCTTTTGATTACATGCATAAGGATGATGTGTAGCAAATTTGAAGTCCAGGCTGCCTTTCTTTGGCCTCTTCCTCCCACTAGCCACACACTTCTGTCTCTCCAAACTGTCCAGCTGGCATAATACTCAGGGAACACTAATCTAACTTTTCATATTAGCCTGGGCAAAATATAATTAGGAAGAAACGCTTCTGCCAAAAAATCACATGCCATTGTCAAATAGAGCTGGTTTTTGTCTACTATTTCTTTATTTGTATCAGGATTGACTCGTAATTATATTGTACAATTTGACTCTACTGCCAAAGATGATAAACATTTTTGACTGAAATTTCATTTGTTTTCGCTTTCCTCCTTCCCCAAATCTGGACAGATACACTTTCACTAAAAGGAAAAAAGCTGGATTTTTATGGAAGACATGACACATATGTCAGCTTGGCCAACACCATTCCTGAGCTCAGCCGATTCACTGTATGCATTGATCTGGTGAGCATGGTTGACAAGTCAAGTTATTGGATGGCCTTCTCCTATATTACTAAGAGCACCATCCTGGGCAGAGAAGTCATAGATCTTGGACTTGCAGGGGACCATCAGCAGCTAATCCTATACAACTTGGGCAAGACCTTTTATATCAGACGCCGCCTGACTCCACTTCAATGGCATACGGTATGCTTGATATGGGATGGTGCAAAAGGAAGATTAGAGCTCTTCCT
Organism: Castor canadensis; assembly: GCF_047511655.1. Lineage (NCBI taxonomy): Eukaryota > Metazoa > Chordata > Mammalia > Rodentia > Castoridae > Castor > Castor canadensis. The sequence continues at coordinate 17,608,414 of NC_133405.1, read as the reverse complement.
GGATAAAGAAAGGATACTAGTAATAATGGACCGGCCACACAGCCTGACACCTAATGGGACTCTGGTCTTAGGACACTTTCCCAAGAATAGAGAGAATCAGGTTCAAAGCAGGAGACTTCACTTTACTGGCAGCTTGTACTACTTTCAACTCTGGGACCGCGTCCTGGAAAAAGAGGAGTTTATGAAGTGTTTGGATGGAAATATAGTTAGTTGGGAAGAAGATATTTGGCTTGTCCACAAGATCATCCCAACTCCTGACAGGAGACTCCGCTGCTGTGAGTACCTTCTGGATTTTTCTCTTTAGCATCCATGCAGTACTCTTCTGCTTGATGTTCCAAATGACCCACTCCTAGATAAGGGCTCTGTCTTTCTTCAAGGAGCCCAAGTGGCCACAGTTTTGTCATTTACTTCTTAAAATGTAAAGCAAATACTGTTTCCTTTTACCTTTTATTTTGATATAATTTCAAACTGATACTTATAGCCTCTTTACCCAGATTGCCAATAGTCAAGACTTTTGCATCCACCTGCTTTATCATTCTCCATATCTTAATCTCTCGTTTCTCCTCCTCATGCAAATGTGTGCATGCATGTGCACACACACCTGATTTTTTCCAGAATCATTTGCAAGTAAGTAGCAGGATGATTCCTTTTTACCACTAACCTTCTCAGTGTGTGTTCCCTAAGCATAAGGAATTCTCTAAACCTCATTAAAATATCAAAATCAGAAAATGTAACATCTATACAATCCTAATATCTAATTCCTAGATCATATCCCAATTTAGCCAATTATCCTACTAATTTCCTTGATAGATATTTTTGGGATTGTTCTAAGATTCAATTCAGAACCATGCATTGCATTTAATTACCAGGTCTCATTAGACTGTAATCTGGAACAGACCCCCAGTCTTTCTTCGTCTTTCATAACTTAGATATTTCTACCATACAGTCCAGTTTTTTTGTAAATAGTCCCTTAATTTGGGTTTGTCTAATATTGCCTCATGGTTAGGTTCAAGTTATGAATTTTGGCAAGAACACCACAGAAGTGAGGCTGTGGTCTTCTCAATGCATGACATCAGTAGACACACTGTGCCAATTTGTCCCACTATTTGTGACAACTTTGAGCACTTGATTCTGATGACTGTCAGATTAATACACTGTGAAGTTATCTTTTTCCTTTGAAATCATTAATTTCTGGGGAGGTATTTGGAGACTATATAAATATCCTCTTCATATCAAACTATCACCCAATAATTTTATATATATTGATGATTCTTGCCTGTATCACTAACTACTATGATGGTCACAAAAGAATGGTTTAAAAAATTCCGTGATTTTTCTACATTTATTAGTTTACATTTTAATGTAAGGAAGAACTTTCCCTTCTTCAGTGTACTCATCCATTCTTTCTTTCATGTGTTTATTTCTATGACCATAAACTCATTGATTCTCATTTTTAGTCAGTGGGTTACAATCTGTTACTTCTATTTATTTTGATGCTAAAATTGACCTAGATTTGGCCAGAGTTTGCCTTTTAATGTAACTGTTGTGTCCTTTTGACATGTTTCAGCATCTTTTGCACACCTCCTTACTTTCTGGCCCAACAAGATGTTCCAAGCGCATCTTGTATTTTTTCTGTTCAGCCCAAGAATCAGCCATTTTACCAAGGAGCCCTGGCTCCTTTTCATGGGGAATGGTATTTATAAACCAATTCACTTTTCTTGTGATAAAATGATGATAGCAAAGACCTACTTGGAATGAAGTTCTTGTTAAAAGAAACTGTCTTCATGGAATTATGTATATATTCTGCTCCTTCTCTCAAGTTTTGAGAAAGAAATTTAGGATTGTTTCTCTCTGAACAACTCCATTCTCCCCTCAACTCCAACCCTCTCCACCACCATCATCATTAGTCCTGAGTCCTGAGTAGTCAGTGCTAATAGCATCAGAATAGGATTTTTCTTATTTCCTGAAATACTCACTCATTCTTAGAGGGACATTATTTATCGTTCTTATGGCTCTGTGGCAGGGCAGCTAGGGAGAGAATGGGGGCTAGATCCAAGCCTAAAAGAGCTGTCACAGACTATGGGGACATATTTTCACCAACAGTCCAGATGCTAGTTGAATTAATGGCAGCAGTCCATTGCAAGGGATTTTTTGTTGCTTTAAGATTAGATCAATACAGAGGAACAGGAAAGCTATTCCTTTGTGCTATTACCTGAAGCCACTTTTTTTTTTATCTCTTCCAAGGCTTTGAAGAGAAATAATAATTCTAGCTGGCTCTGATTGCAACACTAAGCTGGGGACTAGTAGGTTAAGCCGGAGCAGCTCAAACAATGTAGTTTAAGGTAACTTTATCTATGATCTAAGGAACTCAAAGTATGGTCCTCATAAATACACAGGCTTTCTAGAGGTCTTGGAAAACCTAATCTGGCCAGCTAATGATTGTGGCATTTTTTACCATTTGGATGATAAATCACTAATCTAACTAATATGTGAAAGTGGTGGACAACCCCCATTTCTTTTTTGAACCTTTTTTTGTTGGTACTGGAGATTAAACTCAGGGCTTTGCTCTTACAAATCAGGCACTACTGCTTGAGCCACACCTTCATTCTTGTACACTTTTTAATATACAATCCATTCTTCTGGTCTGGTTGAGTCTTTGTGTGCATAATACCCAAATCACCCAACACAACAAACAAGAAAACCACTTAAAATGACAATCAAGCAAAAAGGGTAGAAAATGTTCTCTCTACTTATCAGGTTTCTTCAAGTGTTCTTTCCAAACTTTCAAATAGGTGTTCTTAACCCAAAGGCCATGGTGTCCTAGAAGGAATAAAGTCCTTGAGATTGTATAAAATACCTTAAAAATGTAAGGTGGATTTTTTTCCCAGAGGACAGAGTCTATAGCTTCCATCCCATTCTAGCAATATGACAATTACTCCCTTTTACTAAGTTCTTACCATGTGCCAGGCATGTTCTAGATGAAGAAAGCGAGGCTCACTGAGAGGTTAAGTCAATCCTACATCACCAGTCAAGCAAGTAGTGGAGCTGGGGTTTGAACAAAGATGTGTCTGATTGTAAAACCCATGTTCTTTGGATCCCCACACCATGTAGGATTATCTCAAGGGAGTCTGTGATTCCTAAAAGGTTATGAGGCCTTAGAAACTTCCTTCAAAGGAAATTTCTGGTGCTGATAACCCATCTGGGAGAATTAGGCTGCCTGATGGAATCACTGCGGGCTTCGCCACTGAAGGAGCTGTCACACCATGGAATTTCTCTTACTTCTGTCTTGGCCATATGACATCTAGGAAATGGGTGACAATGTGTGAATAAATGACTGATTACAACATGTCTAGTTTTAGCTTTTGCCTAATAAGTTAGTATTTATGGTCCATAGAAGGATTATGATCTTTTAAAATAAATTTTAATGAGCACATTACTAGGTTGCAAATCTCAATAAATCTATTTACACATAAATTATATATGTATATATTTATATTCATGAGAACAAGGCTTTGGGGGAACATTTGCTAAAAAACATGAACCCTACCTGGATTTAATAAATAAGGTTCGCTATAGCTGGAGATGGGTCAGGAATATTTAACTAGCATAGTGATAAATAATAGTAACAGTAAAGGTGCTAGTTGTTAGGAATTTATTTGGGGGAGGTTTTAAAGTCTTTTTTTTATTTTTAAAAATTACAAATGCAATATATATGGTTGTGAATAAAATAGACTTAAAAAATACAAAAGTATCTGAGGCAAAAAGTAACCCCCATCCTCTCCATAGAGATGTCTATTTTAAAGACTTTTTCTATGGGTTTATAAGCGTGTATGTTTGTGTGTGTATATTTTCATGGGTATGCATAACTTAAGAAAACAGAAATAAAATTTACATACATACATATTGTTCTATAAACTTGATTTATTTTAACAGCATTATCACAGAAACATAAGAACATTTTAGTGTATTTTTAGGGCTGTAACATAATTTATTTAACTAACCTACTATTGATTGGTATTTAAATTGTTTCAATTTTTCACAGTTACAAATGATCATGCAACAAATTTCCTCACCCATCCATCCATCTTGGTATGCTTAGCCTTGCTATGTCACAGGACACATTCTTAAGAATATGCTTCTCAGAAAAAGAATGTAAGTTTTTGCAATTTAGATTGATTTATCATTTTACTACTTATTTTATTAATTTAACTCTTCATTAAAATGAATATATCTCTTCAAGCAAAATTAATAGAAACATACAGCAAAAAATGCGTAAAGATAAATATTCAAAGTGAAAATGGCTGTTTTTTCACAATCCTTTACACCCACTGCCTCTCCCCCAAAGTAATAGCTGTGAACAATTGTTAGGTATACTTGCAGAAAAAAACAACCCTTGGGTTTAAAGGTAAATATTCTAGTTTTTTCCTTTTCCATGTTTGGAATTGTTATATACACAGTCTTCGCAAGTGTTTTTAAATTTAATAATACATTTTGGAGATAGTTCCATATCTGAAAATACAGAGCTAACTGATTATTTCTGGGAGCAGGCTGCTGAATAGTATGATAGAATAAGGGTATGCTATCATTTATTCAATCAGCTCCATTTGAAGGACTTTTAAGTTGTTTCCAGTTTTTAGCTATAACAAAATTCTACAGGATTTTAAAAAGTAATGGGTGGTGACAGAAATGTCTTAGAGCGACCATTAAGGACTTTAGTTCAAAGTTTAGTTTGCTTGCAAATTAAAGTTGCTGTGTGGGTGTGGCGAGCATAATTTCCTAATCTTTATTCAGACACATGATCCAACACAGAATTTGCTGTGACCTATGAATGTATGAATATGAAGAGTTTTACAAAGACATGCAGATGAAATTCCTCTTAGTTATACATTTGAGAAATCCCCTCTATTGAAAAGAATGAAATGATATGAATGGAGTCCATCCTGGGAAATCTAGACTGTATGAAAACATACTATTCCTCTGTCTGTGGAGTCATTGATTTCCTTTGAATTACTTTATGAACTGATCACTCTTAAAATACGCAGAAATGAATTGTATAGTTTATGTACTTTCTAAAGGTCTTTGGGCCACTATTAATCCTTCCGTCTAATTATCAGTTTTCATATGAAAGATTCCATGGCAATGGACTCTATAGCTAAAAGGCAATCTGGTCTTGCCCTTGTACATCAATTCTCTGTGCTACCCTCGTTTTTCATCATGAAAGATAAGCATGAGCTGTTTGTAATTCACTCAAAGCTTCCTTATTGGTATTCTCCTGCACAGGGCGACATTCTATAGATTCGGAGATGGAAGCACTAGCTCTCTCTCTCTCTCTCTCTCTGGATTCATTTTTCATGTCCTTGCTTAAAAACTGAATGCAGACACCATTTTGAAAAAGTTTTTTCCTTATCATCTTAAAGATATTCATTTCATATTTTTGTACCCCACAGGCAGATCTGATTGTGGCAGTTTCTGGTCACCATTATCTTTCACAAATCTAATCAACACATTGAATTATATTTACAGAGGTCGTGATTGAGGGAAAAACCAGATGCAGTATCTGAGCTAGAACAACACACAGATTTAATATGAGTTGATATATCCAAATCACAACCAGAATTTGGTACCTTAGCAAATGTTCTACTTAATATTCTGTTGGCAGGTACATCTGCCACAAAATGCCTCATAAATATTCAGCTACTCTATACCTCTGTTCTCCAGCTCTCAATGATTACAATAATACAATTTTATCTAGAGTGAAAGAGCAAATGGCAATTAAACCACAGGCCCCTGTGAATTAGTACGGATTAGCTCCACTTTAACATACAGAGACAATGAGGCTCATAAATAATTTGGGGGAAGTGATCACCTAGTCACAAACAGGAACAGAATGAGTGTACAAAAACATGGAAGTCAGACCCCATGACTTCTGTGGTCCCTCGGGTACAAATGGACATTTGGTTACTGCTCAATTACCTGGACAATGTGGACTTTTGCATTTGCCTTTTAAAAATGTATTAACATATAATATTTGTACAGGAGATACATTGTGATATTTACATATGTGCTTACAATATACCTTAGTTGGATTTATCCCTTCCATCTTTCTCCTTCTTTCCCCCTCCCCCATTCTTAGAACAATTTCAATCGTCTATTTTCATATATGAATACAAAATACATTCACCATATTCACCCCCATTCACCCTTTCCTTGTGCCCATCCCTTCCCACTGGTACCCATGCCCAGAAAAGACCTGTTTTCCCTTCATTCCCTTCTTTTTCTTGTGTGTGTGTATATTGATAGTACAAGGGGGTTTCACTGTGATGCTTCAGGCCTGCATATATCATGCTTTAGTCAAATTAACTCCCTCCCCCTGTTACTTACTCATTCTCTATCACCATGCTCCCCTAACATTCAATGCATTTGAATTTTCTTTGGCTGGTAGTTTTATTGAGATAATTATAAATTCACATGCTCTGGGAGATTCCTGCACAATCTGCATAGTTTCCCTCAATGGTAACATTTTGCAAAGTTTAGTATAACAACCAGAATATAGACATTGATACAAACCAGTAATATTATTCAGATTTGTCTAGTTTTGCTTGTACTCATTTACGTGTGTGAGTTAAGTTCTATACAATTTAATCAACTGTGTATGTTTGAGCATCCCCACTAGAGTCACCATCCTTCATGTGCTTTTATAATCACCTACTCTCTTCCTATCCTTTCCCTCCACCCCTTCTTCATTCCCTGAATCCCTTGCCCTCAACAACCACAAAATTCATTTCTAAAATTTTGTCATTTTAAAGATAGTACATAAATGCAATTACACATGATGTGACCTCTAAACATTGACCTTTTACTCGGTATTATTCTCTGAAGAGTCATCCAGGTTGTGATATGTATTGATAGTTTATTTTCTTTTTATTTCTGGGTAGTAGTTCATGGTAGGGATGCCTCACAGACTTTTAAGAACCATTCACCTGTCAAAAGCACCTGGGCTGATTCTAATTTCTAGCTATTACAAAAAATGTTATGAACGTTTACACACAGGTTTTGTGTGAACAAAACTTTTCCTTTCTCTGGGATAGATGGCTATGGTGGAATTGCTGAGCTGCATGGTAATTGCAAGTTTAGTCTTATAAGAAAGTACTGGACTGGTTTCCAAAATAACTTTGCCATTTCACATTCCCACCAGTGATGTACAAGTGATCCAGTTTCTGTGCATCCTTCCCAGGATTTTGTGTTGTCCATTTTTTAATTTTAAACATTCTCATAAATGTGTAGTGATGTTTCATCATAGTTTTAATTTGCATTTATCTGATGCCTAATGATGTTGAACATCTTGTTATGTACTTTCTTGCCATCTGTCTGTCTTTATTGGTTAAAGGGCTTTCTGTCTTTTGCCTTTTGAAGAAATTGGGGTGCTTGATTGTCTTATTGTTGAGTTGTGAAAGTTCTTTACCTGTTCTAGTCCTGTTAAGATATACATTTTGGAAACATTTTCTCCTACTCTGTCAATTTTTAAAAATTCTTTTTACATGGGCTTTCATGGTGCAAAATCTTTTAATTTTGAAAAAGTCTAATTTGTTGATGTATTTTTATAGATCATGTTTTCTGGTGTCAACTCTGCCTAGTTCTAGATTCCAATACCTCTTATTATTTTTTTCTTGCCTTACTGGAATGTATTACATTGAGTAACAGTAGTGAGAGTGGATATCCTTGCCTTGTTCCCAATCTTAGCGAGAAAGTATTCAGTCTTTCATCACTACAGTTGCTGTAGGTTTCTTGATGATCCTTTTTATCAAGTTGCTGCAAATCCCCTCTATTTCTAACCTGCTGAGAGATTTTATCATAAATGGATGTGGGATTTTGTCAAATGCCTTTTTTGCATTAACTAATATGAGGATATGATTTCTTATTTGGTTTGTTGATATAGTGGATTATGCTGGCTGATTTCCCAGAAATCAATGCAATCAGCTTTGCATATCTGGATCAAGTCCCACTGGATCATGGCATATACTTCTTTCTATACATTGCTACATTCAATTTGGTAGTATTTTGTTAAGGGTTTTTGCAATTAGGTTTAGGAGAGACAGTGGCCTATAACTTGTTTTTGTTGGTACTGTCTTTATCTGATTCCAGTGGGATAATATGGGCTCCATAAAATGCATTAGAAAGTGTTTTCATTCTTCTTTTCTTTCTGGAAGAGATTGTATAATATCAGTGTCAATTTTTCTTTGGTAGTAAACTCTAGTGAAATCATTAAGGCCTGGAGATTTCTTTCCCTAGAGTTTTTTAATTACTAGTTGATATTTAAATGGTTATAAGGCTATTCAGAATGCATCTCAAGGTCATAGAAAATCAAGAACCAGCCAAACCCAAACCAATAAAAGAAAAGCAATAGTAAATATCAGAGCTGAAATTAATGAAATAGAACTAAAAGAACAACACAAAGGATGAGTGAAACAAAGAATTGTTCCTTGTAAACGCAAACAAGATTGACATCCCCTTATTCAAACCAAACAGAAGAGAAGACACAATTTAATAAAATTACAGATGAAAAAGTTACCACCGAAATCCAGAGGATCATCAGAGATTGTTTTGAAAACTAATATTCCAGTAGATTAGAAAATCTACGAGAAGCAGACAAATTTCCAGATATATATGACCTATCTAAATTGAACCAAGTGATTTAAAAAAATACTCAGGCTTGCTAAGTGGTGGAGCACCCACTTAGCAAGCACAAGACCCTGAGTTCAAACTCCAGTACTCCTGAAAACCCCAGACAGATCAACACCTAGCAGTGAGATTATAGCAGTAATAAGGTCTCCTACTAAAGAAAATCGCAGGACCATGTGGATTTACTTATGAATTTTACCATACTTTTAAAGAAAAACTAATAGCAATGTTCCTCACACAAATCCACAAAATAGAAAAGGAAGGAATGCTTTCCAACTTAGTCTATGAAGCCAGTGTTACTCTGATACAAAAATTGGATAAAGACACAACAGCAACAAAAAATTATAGGTCAATATCATTGATGAACATTAAGTATAAAAATCCTCAAAAATACTTGCAAACCAAATTCAGCAACACATTATAAAGATCACAGACTATGTTCAAGTTGGATTCATTCAAGAAATGCTTCAACAAGTGCAAATCAATAAACATAATCAAGCACATAAATAGAATCAAGCATAAAAATCGCAATATCATCTCAATGAGTGCAGAAAGAGCATTTGACAAAATTTAACATCCCTTCATGATAAAAACGTTCTGAAGAAACTAGGAATAGAAGGATCATATCTTCACATGATAAAGGCTATATATGACAAACCTATAGCAAATGTTATTATGAATGGGGAAAAACTGAAAGAATTTCCTCTAAAACCATGTATGAGACAAGGGTGTCCACTTTTATTTAATATAGAGCTTGAATTCTTAGCCAGAGCAATAAGATAAGAGAAAGAAATAAAAGATATACAAACAGGAAATAAAAAAGACTATCCCCATTTGCCAGAAGCTGAATGTTAGATGATGGAAAGAATTTTCATATTCATGGATTGGTAGAATTAATATCGTTAAAATAGACATATTACTGAAAATGATGTACAGATTCAATGAAATCACCATCAAAATTCCAATGACATTCTTCACAGAACTAGATAAGACTCCTAAAGTGCATATGGAAGCACAGAAGGCCCCAAATGCAAAAGCAATCCTGAGCAAAAAGAGCAGTATCAGAGGTACCACAATACCCATTTCAAAGTATACCACAGACCCATGGTAACAAAACCAGCATGGCACTGGCACAAAACAGACACATAGACCAATGTGGATATCCAGAATATGCTATAGCATCTGATTCTCAACAAAAGTGCCAAAAATATACGTTGGAGAAAAGATAGCATCTTTAACAAAGTGGTGCTTGGAAAACTGGTTACCCACATGAAGAAGACTGAAAATAGACTCAGCATGGGTCAAAGATATTGATGGAAAACTTAAAACTAAAATTACTAGAAGAAAATACTACAAGATACAGGTATAGGCAAGGAGTCCAATAGCTCAGGAAATAATAGAAAGAATTAACAAATGGAATTACATCAAATTAAAAGGCTTCACAATTAACAGAGTGAAGAGACAGCCTGCAGAATGGGAGAAAATCTTTGCCACATAGTCCTCTGACAGGGAATTAATATCCAGAATATTTAAAGAACTAGAAATAGTAAACACTAAAAGAACAAATAATCCAATCAATAAATGGGCAAATGAACTCAACAGACAGTTCTCAAAAGAAGTAGAATTTCCAATAAATAAATGAGAACGTCTAACATCTTTAGCCACCGGGGAAATGCAAACCAAAACCACATTGAGATTCCATGTCACCCATTCAGAATGGCTATTATGAAGAAAACAAACAACAACAAATGCTGGTGAGGATGTGGGGCCGAAAGGAATCCTTTTTGGAGTGGGAAATGTGAACTAGTACAACCATTATAGAAGTCAGGATGGAGTTTCCTGAAAAAACTAAGAATAGAATTGTCATATGATCTAGCTATAGTTCTCCAGGGTATCAGAAGACTCAAAGTCAGCATACTGTCAAGATTCTTGCACACCCATGTTTATTACTATACTATTTACAATAGCCAACTTATGGAATCAGCCTATATGCCCATCAAGGGATGGATGGATAAAGAAAATATGGTGTGCATATAAAATGGAGTATTATTGAACCGTAAGAAATGAAATCATGTTGTTTCCAAGAAATTGGATGGAACTGAAGATCATTATATCTGGCAAAATAAGTCATACCCACACAAGTATAGCATGTTTTTTCTTATCTGAATCTAGAAAAACAAGAGGCACAAAAATAGAAGGGTGACTATTAGAGAAGAGGAAGGAGGTCAGTGGAAGAGAGAGACGAGATAAGAAAGGTAGCAAGTGTGACTATGATGAAAGTACGTTATATGTATGCCTGAAAATGTCACAATGAAATCCATTATTTTGTACCACTAACATATGCCAATACAATTGAATTAAACATTCTTATCAAACAGGTCCTGTTGGGGATGGGTAGCAGTGACAGGGAGAAGGGCAAATAGAGAGGGTGAATGTGGTGGATGTATTTTGTATTTGTGTATGAAAATAGAGCTACGAAACTTATTGAAATTATTCTAAGAAGGGGGTCAGGGAGGGAGGAGGAAGAATGATGGACATAACTGACATTTTGTCAATTATGTTAGGAGACTGAGTCTTATTTAAAATTTTCTTTTCAGCAGGCAGTCATTGTGTTTAAGTTTGGCTCACTTTTGTGGGCTGTGCTTTCAAATATAGATTAATTTTTAGAGTCTTTGTGGTGCTATTTTGTCTTGCTTGGTTTATTTGGTGCCTCTGGGGCTCCCACTGGTCCTTGCTGGTGCTTCCTAGATGGGAAACAGAAAGTTCTCCCAGGCCAGGTCTCCAGGTACCTTGCAGTGGGGGAGGGATATGGTGGGATTCCCCTACTGATGTCTCTTGGCTTGGGTTCCCCTGTATCTAATCAGAAAAGAGAGTCATGGGCTAGACTTCCTGCTGCTAGAGAGTCCCTCTTTCTTATCTACTCTCCTCTCTCCCGGTTGTGTTGGTGTCTCTGGGTGAGGGAAAAGAATCTCAGGACTATAGGGAATAAAGAAGCTTCCTGGACCAGGCCACTTGTCATTACTGGCTCCTTTTCTCCTCTTATGCCTGCCTGCCTTGGTGCTTCTGCATGGATGGACTGACTCTTGGACAGATGGGAACAAATAGTCTGGCCCAATCAAGTGCTGTTTAGCCAGTGTCATTTGGTAAGGAAAGGAAACCCAAGACTGATGGGGATGGAGAGTTGCTTCCCCTGGCTGCTTACTGTTAGCAGGTCTCTCAGGTAGGTCCCTTTAATGGTGATGTTAGGCTTGTCTAGTGTTGTCAGAGGGACTCCTGTTTGTTTAACGAAGGGCATAAGCCTACTTGGACTATCTTCTGCTGCAAGGTTAGCAATTAGGAAACACAGGCTTGGGCTGCCTTTTTATGTCAGACATCCTCCAGCATTTCATCCTTCTCCTCCTGGGGTTCCAAATCAGTTTTCTTCCTTCTTAGTACCTTGCAGAGTTCTTCTTTTGTTGTCTCTCATACCATTTCCATGACTTATAGTTTCACTTATTGAAGAAGAGCAGGGAAACGTGTGTCTATGCCACCGTGTTCAATTGGGAAGTCTGAATTTGCTTGTAACATCAGCTCTTGGGCAGTAGAAACTTGTGTGTGTGTGTGTGTGTGTGTGTGTGTGTGTGTAGACAAATAGGATGTAGCAAAATGACAGAGATAGTATAGCTAGAATTGCACCTACCTCAATCACTTACATTTTCTTTTCTGAGCAGGACAAAGGGAAAAAGAAGATAAATATTCCATTTAGAGACCACAAGAAAAAAGTCTTGACCACATATGGAGAAAAGAGATTGATGAGGCAGAAGTACAGTGAACTTAGATCATGAGAAATGATGGGTATGGAGAAAGTCTGAATTATCAAATTTAAGGAAAAAAGCACATATGAATTAAGAGAAAAAGGGCATGATAAATAATCAAACAAGTTTATATTCACTATCAAGTTGCAATACTTAATAATGACTTTGAACATGTTTGCTAATCCTTTGTAATAAATTTCTAGATTTAGGGTTTGAAGGAAGGTTCTGGTTCTAAAAAGCTATGGATATTTGGTTGGATTGTTTTATCTGGGATATGAACGATTCTTTAAGGGAGATAATGTTCCAGAGAATGGTCATAATTGGCTTCCATTCCTGAGCTGATGCTTTCACTTCAGTGTTTTAGTTTAGCACTGTGATGCCCTCCCCTAAAGCTATGTCTTGCAGGCTTTTTGGGGTGATTGCTGTTTCTGATACTGTTTAGCATTTGCAGAACTTGGCTTTTAGTATTCAACTTTGGATTTCCTTGGTTATTTTGGGTGAAGTCTTTTCATTTCTTTCTCCTGGATTTGAGGTGGTTCTGTGTAAACTGAGGGTGATCAGTAATTCAGGCATTGCCACATACTGTCTTATTTCTTCGCTAAATGTTTCATCTGTGAAGCTCTCATCTCAGCACTGCACCTCTTGGGGCTTCCTCTTTAAATAAAGGATTGAAAACAGTCTCTGAAACCTGCTTCTAAAGTTCTGTGATTTTAATGAATGAAGATCTGAATTTTTGTTAGTAATTACGTTACAGAGAGGAAAATGTGGTACAGTAGTCCCTTGGGGGTGGGGTGGGAAACACTTGCATCTGAAGTTTGTATATGAAATATACAAACCCATGCTTCAGGTTAAAATGGAGCGATGTAAGGTGCATTATTTCTTAAGAGATTTCTGGTGCTTAAGATGCCACCTGCTTGGCAATTTTACTCAACTCATTTGCCTTTTTTTTTTCTAAATCTTATGTTCCTTTTTGAGATACTGGTAATGTTAATAACAATTGTTACACCCATGGCTCAGCCGTTTTTGAGAAAAATATGTCTACCTCCCACCCCCTGTTTTCTAAGAGTTTCCCATTACTTGTTATGGATTCTTCTAACAACGTTCTTTGAATGCTGCATCAAGGGAGGCAACTTAGGCTTTTGTGATATTTAGTGTTTTATTGTTTTCCTGAAAGCTGAATGTAGCTCGATTACTAATCATTTGTAAACAAGTGGAAATTGTGAACTCTTCTAGCAACAGTTACTATTTTCATCACAGAGAGTGATGTGGGCTCTGGGATGTCACATTCCTTGCATATGCTAGAGGTGACAGTTTGACAGAGGTTTGCAAAAAGCCAAGAGCCTGACCATTCTCCTTTTTCTTCCAGTTATGGGCAAATTTAAAAGCAAGAGATTGAAATGAGTATTGTGGTTCTGAAATACACTGGTGTCTTGATAAAGCCTAACAATATAAATCTCTGATCATGAAAATAATGCTGTAAATTAAGTTTAAAAGTACTTCTTATGTAACTTTGACCTTTTCCCTTATAAATGTATGTGCTTTTGTCAGCTCATCTATACAGCCAACTGCAGGCTTCTGATGGTTACTCATTTTACTTGCTAATGACCTCAAAATCCTAAAGAACATCTTACAAACACTCAGAATTTCTGTATATGCAAATTAAAAGTAATTTTAACACTCAAGACAACAAAATAAGCTAGTAGATTGTCTACCACCACAATTATTCCTACATCATAGGTAATGTGCTTCTCAGATAGAGAAACTCAAAATGCTAATTTCCCTAAGGTAAATATGCATGATTTCATTTGGGGGAAATTGAATTGGAGAAAGACTATGACTCAGTCTTGAATTTTGCTATGCCTCATTGTCACCCAGTTGCTCCATAATCACCTCAAATTCCATTTAGCCAAGTCTGAACTGGGTATTTTTCTATTTCTATGAATATTACAGCTTTTCTGTGAGTTTCCTAAGTGCAGAATTTGAGTTCTCTGTCTTCTTTATTTCCCAAACTTCTTTGATACCATACCCTGTCACTTCTTTCTTTCCATAGCTATAGGATTAGGGATTGTCACACAGCTCTCACCTCATTCCATGCATTTATCATTTCCATTTTTTCCAATTAGCCTAAACATATGCACTGAACATCTACCATGTGCGAGGCATACACTAGGGCCTGAGGATAGAGTGGTGAGCAATGAAGGATGTGGTTGTTACCCATATGGTTTAGTGAGGAAGACAGACATTAAGAAGCATACAGAAACACATGTAAAGCTGCAGCTGTGACAAGCACCATGATGAAGAGGTACATGGTGTCATAGCAATCTTGAGTAGATTCACTTGAGCCTGTTATGGAGGTCAGGGAAGGAGTTGAGATCTGAAGGATGGGTCGAAGTTAATCAAATGAAGAAATATGGGAAAACCTTTTACATAGGGGCAGGAGCACACATAATGCTTTTGTGCAGCAAGGAGAATACTAAGCACTGGAGGACTAGAAAGAGTCTGGGGTGAAAGCTTAGATGACGGGGATGGACTAGCACAAACCGAGACTAGAGGGGTAGACAGAGATGAAACCACACGTAGCTTTATAGGCCCTGTTAAGAAAAACTTTGTTTTTATCCTATAAGTAAGATAAAAGCCACTAAAGGGATCTGAGTGTGTGTGAGTTTGTGTGTGTGTGTGTGTGTGAGAGAGAGAGAGAGATACAGAGACAGAGAGGAAGAGAGAGACAGATAGAGAGAGATAGAGAGAGACAAGAGACACAAGGAGAGAGACAGAGACCCAAAGAGAGAGAGGATCAGATTTGCATTTCAAAATGATCATTCTGGTTGCATTATGGAAAAGATTAGAGGGGATCCTAGAGTAGTTGCAGACAGTTCGATTAGGAGGCTACTTTAGTAGTCCAGGTGAGAGATAGTCAGCATAGTAAATAATGGAGATGAAGAGAAATTGATCGAGTCAACAGATGCTAAGTAGATGAGAACCAGAGGACATGGGTTGAAATGGCAAGAGAGTGAGAGAATGGAGAAGACAGATAGAGAGGGCTTTGCTTGCATAACTGAATGTATGGAAGTGCTATTCAGTGAAGGAATATGAGAGGACCCAGTTTGGAGAGAAGATAATGCATTCAAGTTGAGGTATGTTGAATTTGAGATACTAGTGGGCTATCCAAAAGATGATGTAAAGTAAGCAATTACTTTAATTCAAATGTAGACCTCAGAACAGAGATCTGGTCTAGAGAGAGAACTTTGAGATTCATATGTGTAGAGTGTAAACTGAAGCCCTAAGTGTGAAGAAACTATGGAATGAGAAAGAAAGAAAGAAGGGCTGGGGCAAAGCTTTGGCCAGGCAAATTAGGATGAGTCTGCAAACATGGTGGAGAAGTAGTCAGGGAAGTGTGGATAGCCAGTCTAGATCAACTTTCTTTAAAAAATTTTTGGGTGGAATGTGGAGGAGAGAGGTGGAGAAGTGCCTGCAGAGGGAGGCAGGGTTTTTACTTTTACTGCAAGAGACTGGAATATGTTTAAATCAGGAGGGAATGGCTCATTAGGGAAAGGAGAGGGACAATTTCTGAAATGGCAGGAGGGACAGGATCTAAAACACTGTTGAGTTTCAATCTGATGATTTTGATTACTCTTTCCTTTGAAGTAGGAGGCATGATTATCTGATAAACATGTGGGGACAGAGTTTGGTAATGGGAGTTTGAAAATGTTATTACCAAATAGGACCTTCCTAAGTTGACCAGGGAAAAGTAGCTGGGCAGTGTGAAAGGCTCATTTGAGCTTGCAGATCATGACTTTAGAGAAATACACTTTTCCTCCTGAATGACTGTGTCCAACAGTGCCTCATTGCTCAAGAGCGGGTTTGGAGGAGAAGGACAGCAGGGCTGGCCCAGTGTTGGTGGCGGGGGTGGGGGAGGCAGTGGGGACAGAGGTTTCTACCAGCCTCCTAAAGCATCTCTTTGCTTTCAGTTCCTCCCATTCCTACCCATCTTGGACACCTCCATGACATTTAATTTCCTTTGTCAACTCATTCTCCTTGCTTAAGAATCTGCACTCTTCCATATGGCATAGTGATTTTAGAGCACAGATGATAAACCTTGGTTTGAATTACAAGTGTGAACTTGAGCAATTCATGTGAAGCTTCTGACAGTCCATTTTTTCAACTCTAAAATAATGAGGATTGTAATAGTTACTTACTGTATAGGTTGTTGGGTGGGTTAAATGTGACAGCATGCAACATCGGGCTTAGATTGTGGTAAGTGTTCAACCCACGAAAGCACCTGTATTACCTGCCCTTTAGGTCTCATTCTAATCTGTTGTTCTTTCTTATCCCTACTCAGCACACTGCCTCTTACTCCCAACTGGACTGATCTTTTACTGCCTCCACGTTCACTGCCATGTGTTTTCGCCTTCTCTACTTACATCCCATAATTTCTCAATGGCACACATCTTCTAAGAGAAAGCCTCCTTATTACCTTGAAGCCAGTTTTGCTCATTCACTGCATTGAGCTTCCATTGTACTTTGGAGATATTTGGAACCTGGTTATATTCCATTGTTCACTTTATTATCAACTTAATTATTACTTTATCATTGGGTTGTTAAAATATTATCTTTCGTTTGAAAATATTTCAGTAATATAAAACTTTCCCAATAATAGTATGAGTTCTTTGAGGGAAAGAATCATGCTATAAATCTTTTTATTTCTCATAGGACTTACAATAGTATTGACAATATTTGTGAAATTTAATTTACTTGAATGGAGGCATACGCTAGGCTCTAGTGCCCTTCAAAACAGGGTGCACAGTCAATATCTTAGAGTGCAGGAAAAATATTGCAACTGCTATTTGTACTTATTCTGTGACATCCCTTTGAAATTTCTATCTTTGTGTATGCTTCTAATGTACAGAATGTAAATTTATAATGCACACATGGATACATTATATATCTATATCTATATATGCAAAATGGTGCGTGTTCAAGATATTTCAATCTTGAGGTTCCAGATAAAACATTTTAAATCTATAGTATTTAAATGAGCAATAGAAATTTCACCAAGTCAGTCAGGCCCAAGTGCTGGTGCACACCCACAATTCCAGCACTCTGGAAGCTGAAGCAGAAAGATTATGAGTTTGAGGCCAGGCTGGGCTACATAACTAAATCCCATCTCAAAAAAAAAAGAGAAGAAGATAAAGAAAGAAATTCGACCAAATCAAAGTCAGATTAACTACATTTTTGTGCATTTACTGTGTGCCAGGTGCACACAGTAGACATTCGACACACATTAACTTACTTAAGGCTCACAATAATTTTGTAAGTTAGGTGGTATTTTAATTCTTACATTACAGAGGAGGATACTGAAGGACAAAGAGATTTGTGACTAGTCCAAAGTAATAATAAACAAGTGATGAAGACAGGATTTAAAACTGCATCTATTTGAATCTAAAGTTGATCTTTTTTGGAAGTTTTTAAACTACGCACTTCAATTTCTTTAATAGATACAGAGGTAATCAAGTTCCCTGTTTTTCTTAAGCGAATTTTGATAGGCATGTCTTTCAAAGTCTTGGTCCTTTTCCCATAGCGAATCATCCTAATCAGTGTACCACTCTAGTATGCATCCCTCTTTTAGGAGTACCTACATCTTTTGTGGAGATACTGTGCAATGGATGCCCTCCTACTATTTATTTAACCAGGGTATTATGAGAACCATACAGTGATTCTACAAAGTAGAGAATCATCTTAAGAAAAATTAAGTAATCAAGTGCCTTGATTATATCTGTGATACTCAACTCTCTTAAAAATGAAATCATAGAGCTCTTTTTAAAAGAATTGTCTCTGATTTCTAAGACTCAATCCAAGTAACACATCCTTTTTGATTTTTCAGTTGTTTTTGAAAATATGACAGTTCAAGAAAGAAGTACAACTCTTTCACAGCAAATAGATTTGACAATTCCCTCCCAAATCACTGGACTGAAACCACAAGAGACTATACATTCCTCTACAGTGATGTCAAAAAGCATGCCTGTGTTCGTAACTGATTACACAACCATATCATATTCCAATACAATATCTCCACCTCTGGCTACAATGACTGTATCAAAAATTTTAAACACATCCTTATCTGGGACAGCTACATTTGCAGATATCTTGTCTACTTCAATAGCCACCACTTTGCCTACCCAGAGTACATCCATACATGCTACCACTGGTTCCATGAAAATAACTAAATACCCATCTTCAGAGAGCACAAGGACAACAAAAATGGTGGAAGCCATAGCTACTGAGAAATTTCATCCAACTACAGCTACTAATTTCTTTTCCACGTCAGGATTTATCAAAAATTCCTTTGTATCTAAAACTTCAGCAACCGAATCTCAGTCAGCCATTATGAAGACAACTTTATTCTCAACTACTGAGTCAACATCCAATTCTACAACATCTTGGCCAAAACACAAATCCACAGATTTTGCAGCACTCTCTATCTCCGCATCTGCACAGGAATATCTTATAGCTACAGCTGTGAGCACTGTACCTTGGTCCACAGTAGAAGAAACTACAGCTATAACTACTGGGACTGGGAGTTCATCAGCCTTCACGCCTGAGTCTCTGCTCACCTCCACAGCTGCTCCCATGAATTCTGAAGTTCCTAGAAATCAGACATCATCAACACTGGCTACGCCTGATATGGAAGTAACATTTACAGTTCATTCAGTGAGGCCTATTGAGACCACGCCTGTCCTAAGAACAGCAGAAACAGAATTGGCATCTCCAAAATTCCAGGGTGTCTCTTTGCCCAGCATGGAGGATGCCATGTCTACTTCCATGCCCAAAGAGACCTCTTCCATGGCCCTTTATCCCATGACTTCCTCTATAGTCATTGGAACTCAGAGTGTACAGATGGTTACTGATGCTGAGAGTACACATACAGCCTTAACTCCTGGAATCACACTTGCACCTACAGTGGCCGAAACTATGCTCTCCCCCACAAGTGCAAGGCCTGTGTGTACCCAGAATACACCCACAGCTGGTGATCATATGCTTACTCTGACTCCCACTAAATCAGCTTCCACACCTGAGGCATCTGAATCAGTTCCTGCATCTGTAACTGATGAAACAGCCCATTGGTTCTCCACCAACAAGACCACTTGGACTTCTAGGCCAGGCCAGACCCTACTGACATCTACTAATTCGCCTACCATACTTACAGTTGTACCTAATGAAAATTTCACATCAGCATTTCATGACAATACTACTAACACAGAAATTTCATCCACAGGTATTAATATCGCCCCACCAGAAGCATCCACAGAGAGCAAGGCTACCGCCAGCACTGATGCTACTGCAGCCAGATATACAACCGCTCTATTCAAATCGACATCTCCACAGTTTGCTGACTTCTCCAGTGTTTCTGAAACCACATCTGTCACCAGTCTGCCTGAGTTTAAAGTCACCACCTTACTACTGAAAACTATCCCTGTGTCCACAGTAGCTGTAAGTGAACATTCTCTAATACCGAGGGAGACAGTTGTTCCATCAGTAGCTACCACTGCTGATATGAAACGAAATCTTTCTACTGAAGAGAGCACTTCTGAGACCACACAAGCAGAAACAAATGGTACAAGCACATCTGTTGATACAACGACCCCTGTACCAAAGACTGCAACAACACCAAGAGTCAATGCCACTGTGATGAGAAAAGAAACAACTTCCCATCATCTTGGGGAAACATCAACGATAGCAACAGTAGCTGAGGCTTCTCCATTTTCAGCAGTGCTGGAAGAAGCAACAGATGAATCATCACAAACAGCTTCTGTCACCTTTTCTCCTTTTCCTGATACAGAAAAATTAACAACCACATTGGATAATAAAATTGTAACTTCTGAGATGGGATGGAGTTGGTTTTCGACAAAACTGATGAAAAGTACACCTAAGAATTCATACAATGGAACTACAGAAATATTGAATTCCACCCATACCTATACCACACCTTGGACTTCAGAGACACCTGAGGGAAATTCAACTCCATCTCCCACTTCTGGGAGTACTCAGACATTCAATCCCCTGGGTGCTTCCACCACAAGCATATTGGAAACTAGTTTCAGCACTGCTCCTACAGACAGAACAGCTATGTCCTTGTCTGCCAGTATCTTGCCTGCACAGACTACAGCTCTGCATTTCTCAGCAACCACTACTCCTGTTACCCATACAGTCTCACCACCAAATAATATCTCTGTGGTCACCTCTGTGGTGGTGTCTGATGAGAATAAGGTGACCACGCCAGAGCCTTCTACTGTGGCCATCGATTTCTCCACATCTGTGCTCTCAGATGTTTCCACTCTGTCATCAGCTACAATGACCACAGCATCAGGAACACCATTGGGCAAAACAGCTTCCACAACTAGCAATACCTTGTCTACCCACAGAGACTCACTTTATACCACTTCAGAGGCCACAGTGATCTCTGCCACAATGACATTCACAGCAGCTCCCTCACTGAAAAAAACTCTGGTACCCTCCCTGAGACCCCTCACTCCTATGACAACAAAGGCTAAGTCCACCCTTCCTTCCACCTCAACTGGAACAGTAACTCCATCCATACACACTCTTCTCTGCTCAAAACCGCCCCCTGACAACATTCCTATCGTGACCTCTGCTCATGTGATCTCAACTACAGCTACACCAGTAGCAACTCAACCCGTATCGCAAGTGGAGGAGACTTCTACCCCTGCTCTTAGCTTTCCGTATACTTCCAGTGGTGGAGAAGATGTTGTTAGCTTAGCTACCGGCACCACACAGACCTCTACTGTTGATGCGACCATGCCCTCACACACCTCAGCCAACAAGCTTGCTACCTTAGGAGGCATTCACATTTCTCCATCTTCCAAACTTCCTGTAAACACACAGGTCTCCACCCAACTGGTGACTGGCACCTCTACTTCATCTTCTGACAAAGAGCAGATGACCATCTCTCTGGGGAAAACCCCTCGAACTATGCAAGTGACAGAAATTTCTCCATCCAAGGATTCTTTCATTTCCTACTCTCAGACCACTTCAGACTTGGAAATGACAGATATGGGATTCTCTGAGACCACAGAAATTTCCAACCACCAAACACATTTATCTACAGAGATTCCACTTGGGACTTCACCTGATGGAAATTCAGCTGTACCTTCCACTTCTGCGAGCACACAGAGTATACATATCTTGACCTCAAGTAACACAGTGGATGTTCATATTTCAGAAATGTCTACCAGTCTTGAGAAAACATCTCTCCCTTCACAGGCTCTGACAATAACGAAAATTTTACCTCCTGAAAAAGAAAGTGCAAGTGTCCTTTCAGTGTCCTTGGAAAGTGTTAGTTGTGGAAAGTGTCCTTTCCACACTCCCAAGAGTGTGGAAATGATAGTAAGTTCCTCCTCTGTGACTCACCCTGTCTCCACTGTCCAGGATACTTCATTTGCAAATATCACAACCTCAAGAACAACCATCAGCACAAGTCTTTCACACTTGTCTTCACTTAAGACTCAACCTGAGGTGACTTCAGTTGCTTCTTCCATTTCTGAAAGCACTCAGGCTTTCCCTAAGTCCCTGATGCTTTCCACAACTGGACTATCTAATGCCAATTTTACAGTTAACTCTAATGATGGGATCACTACAGCTGTTTCTGTTCCAAATGCACCTACAACACTCTCTGGGGAAACCTCTTTGGAAACGTCAATTCCTATTTACAAGATGTCTCCATCACCAGTTAATGTCACTGCCTTCGCCTCCAAAAATGTTTCCACTACTCCCACAATACTAATAACTAAACCTTCTAAAACAACACGGCCAGGTTGTTTGAAAAGTCCCTCTGTAGCTACCTCTGGGCCTTTGTCTGAGATGTCCTCAATGCCAGTTAATGACTCTGCTTTTTCACCTACAGTGGTTTCTTCTGACACTTCCAGGGAAGTTGGGTCATTTTCTACTTTATTGTCTTCAACTACCCCCAGGACTACCATGAACATACAAACATCTACATTGGCTGTCACACCTGTGACATATGCTGGGCCTACTTCCAAAAAAAGTTCAGTGATTTCCTCTGCTTTCACTAACTCAGAAATGACAAACATGTCTTCCAAGATCACACCTACATCTGTTTTTGCTCCAACAGAACCAACTTTTCCATCCACAAAAACCATTTCAACCATGGCTAGGGTAGTGACTTCAGATGTAGGTACCACTGCCTCCTCTCTACTCAATTCTAAGAACACTGAAGCTATTTCATCCATTCCAAAGACCACATTTTCTCCATTACCATCAACAACCCAGCTATCATTGCGAGACGAGACTACAACTCCAAGCATATTACCTGGCATTACTAACAGCTCCTTTTCTACTATGAGCAGCGGTAAAGTGACAGATTTCACAAATACTTATTCCAGAACTGCTGTCCCTGAAAGTGGGCTTTCACCTACTCCTTCAGATAATGCTCATACTTCCCTGGCTACTCAGGTTTCTCCATCTTTGACCAGCTTAAAGCGCACTCCTGGACCCACAGAAAATGTAAAAGCCATCACTGCGTACCTTTCCTCTAATACCAAAAAGATGACTTCCTCATCAGAAAATACTTTCTTAACAACTGAGTTAACAAAAAGTGCCACATCTGTGAATACTTCTGCTTTATACTCTCCATGGACCCCATCCAGTACAACTACACTCTCTTTGACATCACTTCTTCATTCACTTCATAGTACAGAAGCCAAGTTCTCTACTCCAAAGCTCTCCCCTCCTCCTACATCCCAAATGGTTGAATTTCCAGTTCTGGGAACAAGAATTACATCTAGTAATACTCAGTCTCTGCTTACAACTTCCTGGAACACACCCACCATGACTCGTGTACCCACACCCAACAAGATGGAAACAGAGACTCTACACCTTATTCCTGGGTCTTTGTCAACATTTGCAGCTTCTCAGACTGGTCTAGTTTCTAGAGGTGTTATGGCAACATCATCATTTCCTACACCAGAAATTCTTCCTTCCTTTGGGCCTTCTGAGAGCCGTTCATCATCAATATCTTCAAGAGTTCTCTCTACCACTTTGGCTGACATTAAGCACCCATTTGAGAAAAAATCCACATTTGTAACCCCTGGAACCACCCTCCTATCAAGTCCTCCTACAGTTTCCAAGGCTGCTACTTCACCTATGCTGACTTGGATATTATCTAGTCTCCCTTCAGGCTCCCCCCTGACAATGGGATCTAATGCTTCTCCTGCTCCAACATCCTCTATAGTAAAGGTGTCAAAATCCACATTTTTAACTTCGGACACGATACCAACATACCCATTCACTAACTTTGCCACACTACCCTTTGCTACAGGAAGCACCATACTCACCAAAACCCCTCCTGTATCTACACTAGGCAGTATCACTTCTGGCTCCCCAACTTCTCTCCCTATATCTACAAAAACCGCAGATGCCACTGTACACATTTCTGCATCCCCTGAGGCATCCTCCAGAACCACCATGACTGACAATTCCAGGACTGTGTCTCAATCTCTGACCTATAGTGGAATGAGTGCATCACCTTCTACAACTGACCACGCCCACACGATATCTGTTGGTTCCACACCACCACCACCTAGCCCTACAAAAATGACTGCATGGAGCAGATTTCCAGCTGCATCAGCATCCTCTGCTTTAATTCCTCCTAAGCCCACCCTGGACTCCCTTATAAATACAATCACTACTAAACCCACTGCTACTGGAGCCTCAATTCCACTCATATCCACTGAGGTGACACATCCTACAGCAACTGTGTCTTCACTAATCTCTTCCTCTTTTGAGACAACCTGGCCGGACTCCACATCTTCCATCCCATCTACAGAATCATTCACTTCACCAACTGCTGCCAGATCCCCAGGTATAGTTCCTTTTATCCCTAATAGAATTTGTGGACAATGGGTCATGTCTTTTCCAAGGTGGCCAATTCTCTGAAGGCAGAAAAGGATGAGGAAGGGTGCGCCCTTCTTCAGATAGTGAGTACAATGGGTACCTTACTAAGACACAGAATTTTCTAGCAAATTTTCTCATCTTCATTGAAATTTATCTTTTCACCCAGTATGGCATTTTGAAGTCCCCTCTCCACTTGTTTTATTCTTGATGTCCTGACTGATTCTTCATAGACACACCTACCTAGTAAAAAGATCATGTGACCTTAGGACTGTCATCTTAGTCACACACCAGAAAACAGTAGAAGATACACTATCTTGTCTTTTGAATTCTTCTCATGCAAGTTTCAGCCTTCTCCAATCCCTACATCCAGCAGCTAGAAATACTTAGCCATAGCTAGGGTGTATTTGGCTTCCATATTGCTCAAATTTTGAATGTTCTTGCAACTTTTAACACTCAAAAGTAAAAATATGACAGTACATGCAAGATCAAGAGGGGCATAAGGAGAGAAAACCCTAAGGCAGAAAGAAATGCATAGGGGGAAAACAGTTATTTTCTCAAGGTATATGCTTGGATGAGATAATGCTTGTCTTGGGCATTGAATGGACTAGAAATCTGTTGGTCATTGAAAGTGGAGAATTTAGGAGATTTGTTGCATGTCTATCAACTGTATAGAAATCAGGGAAATGCCCAAATAAAGTAAAAATGGGATGATAACGTCTTTCATGTTTTGCTTTTGGATATGGAGCCAAAAGTGCTTTTAATATTGGAGTTAAACTAAGTCAAGTTTAGGAATGTGAAATCATTGTTTTGTTTGCTTTAAAATGGAGTGTACTTTTGATCAAATCTACAGAATTCAAATTTCTTTGATGTAAACGAGTAAAATTAACCTGCTTATTTTTAATTACAGTTTCCTTCTACAATATTGAAATGAGCTTGTCTATCTCTGAAGAAGAGCCAAAGGTTCCTATTACCAGTGTTATAAATGAATTTGCAAGAAATTGGGTAAAATAATCTTTTGAATATTTATTGTACATAGAAGTATATAGGCAAGTAGATTAAAACTAGACTTTACTTTTTCTCCTACTGATAATCCATTTGACATATACAGTTTTGATTTTTTTCACTGCAAATCTATCTACTCTGTAAGCAACACTCTGAAGATCTATGCAAGCTCTATTTCATAGTACCCGTCCTAAAAGCTTTTATGGAATGTTATTATTTTCATTTTTGAGATCTGTACATTTTCCTCCACTGATACAAATTCTGAGTCATTGCCAAATTTTCCTATTTGGGGAAAATAGGAGAGCAGTGATAACAAAGTCTAGCCATTGTATTTAAGTATCTTTGTTCTCTGCATTTTTAACTTTTCTCTATCTCTAACGCACTGAATGTTTTAGTTATCCTTACATATTTCTGATGATGAGACTAATAACACTCCGTAAAAATGTCACACATTCACATCTAACACAGAAAGTGCATGTCATCTACCGCTTTTACTTGCAAACTGCTTTAAATAATTTAAGGTATGTTCTTTTATATTTTTCTATACAAATTATAACATTGTGTTTTTCACAAAAGTAGCTGCATTCCCCAGCATTAATGCTACTCTCCAACTTGCTCTCCTTCCCGCTTACCCATGTATTTTTTTTTGTGGTGCTGGAGGTAGAACCCAGGGCTTGCGCAGGCTAACCGAGCACTCTCCCAATGAACTGTATCTCCAGCCCTTAAACATGTACCTTTGAAAACGTATTCATGATGATAAGTATCTCTTTCCCATACATGTTAACTTATTCATACGGTTTCACTATATGGTTGTAACTTAAAGTTTTGTTTTTAAATCCAGACATCCATTGATGGACATTTAGGTTTTTTCCCTCTATTTTTAAACATATCTGAAAACAATATTCTTGCTATATTATTATTTTGGAACACTCAAATATTTCTAGGGGAGAAATTCCTGGAATTGAAATTGTTGGATCAAAAGTTGTGAACATTTTGCATTTTAAGAGCTTTCTCTAAATGGCCTCCCAGATACCAACTTGTACCTTCCACCCAACAGTGGTTGCTCATATGGGCTTCCCTTCAACTCATCCGCACTTATTTTAGACGACATATGACATGACTGTAGGTGCTTGACGGTGGGTGAGTGTATCAGTCTGCTTAGGCTGACTTAGGAAAATACACAGATCGATGAAAAAAAAAAAAAACCAGGCATTTTCTCACAGTTCTGTGAGGAGAGGTGAAAGATCAAGATAAAGGTGCTGGCAGGATGGGTTTTGGTGAGGTCTCTCATTGGGAGCTTGAAGATGGCTACCTTCTTGCTGTGTCTTCACATGGTATCTCCTCTGTGTGTGTACATGCGCCTCTGGTCTCTCTCTTCCTATAAGGACATCAATTACATTGGATCAAGGCCCCACCTTGTGACCTAGTTATTTAACCTTAATTACCTCCCGAATGACCCTATCTTCAAATATAATCAAATTGGGGGCTAGGGTTTCAACATTTGAATTTGAGTGTGTGTATTGGGGAGTGGGCAACCTAGCCCGTAATAAGGTGCAAGATGTAAATTGAAACACTGAGTAGAGCAGAAGGAAATAAATGTTGAGCCTGCTGAAATAATGAATGCAGCTTAAAGATCACATTGTCCCAGGTGACTGTGCTGTGTTAAAATGGGAGAGTGGGAATAGAAAAATTGATTTTCTTTTTTCTTTGCTTTTATCTTTTACAGTTGAATTCTGTATTTCAGCACAGTGAATTTTCTCTTGCTAATCTGGCTATTCAAATTAATGGCAGGTAAGTGAATGCCATTTGTGGTTCAAATGGCAATTTGAGGGCATTCTGGTCTGTTCCTATCCAGAACGGTTTCTGGTTGTTTATGTCTGAGATTTAGGGGCTGCTTCCCATTTAGAGGAGTTGCATCTTTCCTTCTGAGCATAAGTTCTCTTTGGAAAGAAGATGAAATTTGTCTTACTTTAGGGTGTAAAGTCAATGGAAGAACAAAACATAAAAAATAAGTAGAGGAAGTAATGAATAACAATCTACTCTTAAGACAATGAATCCAATCCCATGATAGTGAGAACTCACTCACATGAGAAAGTCCATTTATGAGCCCTCTGCCCCCATGACCCAGACACCTCTCACTAGTCTCCACCTCTCAACACTGCCACATAGGAGGACTGACTGACCTCAACATGTGACTGCCTATCTCCTATATGCTGGGCCTTTCATTTCTTTTACGTGTTCAAATATAAATAGGTTAAACAGGTTCATGTGAATGAAAGGAAGGAAATCCATTGATTGTCTCAGTCAGTTTGTAGTACTATAACAAAAATATTATAGACTGGGTGGCTTAAACCAAGAAATTTATTTCTCACAGTTCTGGAGGCTGGAAATCAGCATGATCTGGTCCTGATGAAGGTCACCCTGTCGTGTCCCCACATAGCAGAAAACAGAAAGCAGGAAGCTCTCCTATCTGTGCTATCCACTCTAATCCTGCTCACAAGGGTTCTTCCCTCATTACCAAATACCTCTCAAAGATCAAGCCTTCTAACATTCCCTGCACAAGCTTTTACATATGAATTTCATATGTGGGTTGCTATTCAACCCACAGCAGATATTAAAAGAAACTTGGAGATATTTAGTGTATACAATATTTTAAAACTGTGTATTGTCTTTCCTTATTGCAAAAGTAATATGTGGTCACTATAAAATCTTAGTGTTTTGTAGGAATCTATGAAAGGGATAGTCAAAATCTCTGAATGACTTTCCTTTCCCCATTCCTTCATGGTCTCCTGTGGACAGCTTGTTTTACATATTTCTCTAGATTTTCTTTATGCATTTACTAAGAGAATGAGTTCCTACTCTGTATACTGCTTAATGACTTTTGCTTCTTGCTTTATAATACATCATGTACTTCTTTTCAGGACAATACATGAAAATCTGGCTAATTCATTTTAATAATTGCATAAGATTATTTTGCATGGACATGCCATTATGTTTATTCAACTGTCTGGTGAGGGATAATTGAGCAAATCTTACCATCATGTATGTGTGTGTGTGTGTGTGTGTGTGTGTGTGTGTGTGTGTGTGTGTGTGTATATATATATATATATATATATATATATATATATATATATACTCCTGCTTATACCATTATGGGATAGATTCCTGGAAGGATTGCCTACTGAAGACTTACCAGGGTTGTTTTGGAGCACTGGATTATTTGAACTCACAGCTGGGGAAAATAGGCAATCTGCTGTTCTATATCAGAGTTGTCTTTATCCTGCTCTGTTTTTTTGGTACTACATTTCATTTTCTATTATTTTGTGGTGTTTTTGATACAGAGACACTTCTATGGAAGAAATGGTCGTGCACCGAGATATTGTAAGTAATTTTTAAAAATGAGTCTACTTGTGATCATTCTATACTTGATTAGATATAAGTAAGTAGCTCTTCTACCCAAGGTTATATTATCAGTCAAAGTTCAGTGGTGATAATCGAGGATCAAATTATATTATTTCTTTTGCGATTGGCACAAGAACCTATCCAGAAAGTCATCCCCCGTTTTTCTGATCTATATGCGTGGTAGTTTTTTGAGGCACATTTTCTTGGGCTATGGGAAGGTGGAATGATTTGGGGATTATAAATGGCAGTTGAATTTCTTGACTGTAGATATCTTGCAAAAAAGTCTGGCACTTCCAAGAGCAACACAATTGTCTGCATTATGTGACATTCAGATAAGAAGTCTAAATCCACCCTTTATTTGTATAGATTTGAAGTCAGTGTGACAAAGCTATCTCATATCATCCTTTCCCCAAATCTTCCTGCTTATTACAGTACCTCAAAGCTTTCCAATGGTAGAATCTAAAATGATTAGAAAGCACACATGCCTCAAGATATTTAAATGAGATAAATATTTTGACTATACAGAATACAACCAAGCCTACAGCGCATTCCAAATCATCTGACACCATTTAAAATACTTTCTGTAAATAGCTGTCAGAATTTTAAAATTTAACAGTTATAGATTATATGATATAACAAAATATCTGTCAAATAATAGATATAAAAGCTTTTTGGTAGTAATCTGGTCAGGTTGCCTGGGTTGGAATCTCTGCTCCTCTACTTCCTGACTGTGAGAACTGGGTAACTGAATTAACTGTTTGGTGCCTCAGTTTCCTCGTCTATAAATTGAGGGCTGTTAGAGAAAATAAGTAATTTGTGTTAGGTGCTTAGCACATGGCTTAGGATGTATTGTTTTTCTTGTTTTCTTTTGTCACCATGATGTTAATATCCAGATCCAGAAGGCTTATATTATACCCCCAGTTCTGTGACTCAACTGTGCAATACTGGACAGATCATTTAACTTCCCTGAGACTCCATTTACTCATCTAGAAAATGGGGTGGCATTCCTTGTACTGCCTACCCTACAGGCTTGGTGTGAGGACCAAATGCATTACTGGTTTTGGGGGTGGCTTGCAGATAGCACTAGGTTACTTAAATGTAAATCAAAATTATGATTGTTAGCTATAAGCCCTGTACTCAATTTTGACATTTGTTTGAAGATTCCAGTGACTGTGTACTTTTCTTTTGCATCAGTTGGGACAGAGAGAAGGGCAAGAAATATCTACAATTTCCCATGAAACATACAGGTAAGAGATGAGTTTATTCATAGCTGGTACATTTAGTTCTGATTTTCCTTCCATTTGATTCTGTATGTGCAGTCTATTGGTCAGAGTTGTCAGAAGGAGATCAAAGTACCCAGTGGTTATTTTACAGATGCTGTAATTGGGCTCTTGGCTTCATGAAATAAGTTGTTTCATCTGGTCACGATACAGCCTAGCAGCCTGCCTCCTGCCTCTTTGTGTGGAGAGAAAATGGGGTAGAAAGTGATTGCAATTGGGGGATGGAGGAATAAAGCATTCGTTGTGGTCAACATGGTCCATGACATTCTGAGCAGGGAAATTGAAACACCAACCCCACGGAAAGCACCCGGGTCCTGTTGACATTCATGGTCCAGCCTTTCTTGGGCAAGGGCTCTTGTTGATTTGCTTCATGCATATCATTAAGGACATACAACCAAAGAAGGTTGTTCAAGGTGCCAGAGTATAGGGTCTGTTATAAGCAAGAGAAGGGTTTAAAAAGAGGAGTCCTCTTCAGACTATAAAGACAAAAGCTGAGAGAGGTCGGCTCCAAATGGAGTGGGCAAGACGAGCAGGCACTTCACCACCTATAGGATCAAAGGAGAGGGAAACATTGTCTAGATTGGGCAAACCCAGGTTTTGAGTAAGGACAGGGGCATCTAACTTTCAACATCCAGTAGGAAACTTAGCAAATGTGTTTTTCAAAAGCTGTATGTACAAATACAAATGGAAAAAAAGAATGCAAGTAAGCTCATAAATCTGAAACATTCTCCCTAATGAAATATGTTTAATGACCTCACTATAGAGGTTGAGGTCAACCTTATTCTTTCATGATTATTGTTTGTTTATTTATTTAATTATTTTGGTGGGACTGGGGTTTGAATTTGGCACTTCATGCTTGCAAAACATGCTTGCAAAACACCTCCAGGCCATTTTGCTCTGGTTAATTTGGAGATAGGGTTTCACGAACTATTTGCCTGCACTGACCTGGAACTGCGATCCTCCTAATCTCAGCCTGCCAAGTAGCTGGAATTACAGGCGTGAGCCACCGGCACCCAGCTCATGATACATTTTTTTTTGTGGCTGTACTGGGGTTTGAACCTTGAGTCACTCCACCAGCCCTTTTTTGTGATGGATTTTTTTTCAAGATAGGAGCTTGAAAACTATTCACCTGGGCTGGCTTCCAACCTCGATCCTCTTGATCTCTGCCTCCTGAGTAGCTAGGATTACAGGTGTGAGCTACCAGCACCTGGCTTCATGATACATCTTTTAGTGGAGAGAAGTAGTGGGTGGGCTTTTGTGACTGAGAGAAATGTCATCTCCCTGAATCTCAGTTCACTCATCTGGAGAGTGGGAATAATAACAGCACTACCTCAAAAGGTTGTTGTGAAGATAGAGTGAATGAAAACACACACAGCAAGCACTCCATAGATGCCAGCTATCATTATCATCATTATTATTCTATTATAGAAATAAGCCTTCTGCAGAACACATCTTTATAGTCTAATTGAGCATGTGCTTATTTGCTTTACTGCAGCAATGACGGGTAAATTGGAGACCAGAACAATAAAAGGTTTTCTTTGAAGTAATAGTACTCCATCTTCTCTATTAATTACTGTAACCTCCTGGAGAAATCTCAGGACTTGGCAATTTCAACCTAATACAAATGTTGCCGACTATTCTTTTGAAAATAGGCTTTGAGTTGTCCATTTTGGATACAGGAAAATGTGTCAGAAGGTTTCAATATGCTGCCTTCCATCATTTCTTAATATTTGTCACTTTATAGGTAGAAAACGTTTGACATTTTATGGGGTGCCAATTAAGGCAACTACACAGAGTTTCAGCATCGCAGGCCAAGTTGTACTCCGTTTACATAACTGCAACATTTTCTCTTTTTTTGCCCTGGTTTTTAGCTGTGCGTGTCTGGTCATTATAAAAGCCAACTCCGCCTTAACATCTGTGGAATTGATCAGCAGAATCAGAAGTAAAATACATGGCAACTTCACGTATGGGATCTTCACACAAAATCAATTGACATTATTAGTAAAGGCCGATCACATTGTAGTGACAAAAATAGGTAATTATTTTGGCGGGGTATCTCAGGATTAATTCAATGTCCTTATTGCAAAACTCATAGTGCATATTGCAAGGGATCCTAGGTTCAGAGGGAAGAGAAGTTGTCTTTCCATGTCATCGATACTCATTTGCCCTGCTGACCTTTCTGCCTTTAACTGCTTATAAAAGAACAGTGCCAGAAAGTTTCCAAGAGACTGTTGGTCAGCTGTGGATATTAAGAGTGGGAGGATGGTCTCTCTTGCACAGATATTTAAGACCTAGAGCGCTTCCTTATTATGCACAACAGATGCCCTATAGATACTTGCTAATTTATTGATTGAGTCGGCCAACCTATTCACCTTGGGAAGTGATCTGGGAACTGCCCCAATTTCTCTCATGGGGATTTTCTTTTCCAATTAGGAAGGCTTTAATGGTAACAGAGAAAGGCTACCAGGCCATGTTGCCTCCTTCTGCTGCCTGCTTTGTTCCTTTCCCCCAACAGAGTACTGTAAGAGCTCCGAGTTACCCACACAACACGCATAGCCATTGCAACTCACAGTCCTTGGCAACAAGCTAATTAAATAGCAGAGGGTAGGCTGTGATTGTGCAAGAGTGAGACTGGGATGAAGGCAGAGAATTGCAGAGGCCACAGGCAAAAGCCATCATGCAAATGACACTAACTAGCATGTCCTGAAAGTAAAAGGAAGGCATCTTTCATTCTCACTCACACAGGAGGCTGCGATGGCTGGGCCACTTCTTGAGTCACTCTGTCCACACCTAAGGGAAAGAATTCCACAGTCAGGGTCATACCAGTGGGTGCTCTCCAAAAGCTGGGAACTTACCACATAGACTTAGCCCAGACCACATCTCCCTTAATGGGACATTGCCTGGCAGCAAACCTTGGTAGGCCACTACTTCTACCTAAGTTCTCCATGAAGGGGCTAGTTCTTTCCTCCAGGGTCCCTGTCTATATTGGTCATGGCAAGGACACTCAGTTTTCTCAAACCATATCCACCCCAGCGTCCATTAAGAAGGACATGTGACTCTCCAGGAAGAGAAGTACACCTATAGTCTCTGTGTTCTTCATCAAACTGAGAACAGTGGGGACTTCAGAAGAAAGGCAGGTGGCAGGTCAGGGCTTTCCATGTTTCACTCTATCGCCTCTTCGTGTGGCCTCAACTTTTTCTTAGTGTATATATGCCATTTGAAAAAAACAAGACTAAAAAACACTTTCCTGTCAACTGCTCGTTTTAATGAAAAGGACTAAACTTGTGTTTTACTGGATGGCTTATTTAAACAAAAAGACTCCATTTAAAGCTATTTTCAGTGAAGCCTGCTTTAAATGTCGCTGTTGAAAGTTTCCTCTTTTATTTGCTGACATTTATGTGCAGGGTAATAACGATGGGTCATAATGGGTATTTGTGATACTTCTAAGTGGCTTTTGCCTTTGAAAATGTGTATATATTTTCTCTGTAGATCCGGGAAAGTGCAAAGCCGATGAAACATCATCTATATACAAAGGGACATACAAATGGCCATTAACTGAACCTACTGAGACAGCCCAAACTAGATGCATAAAAAATGAGGATGGAAATGCCACAAGAATCTGGTATGTGACGGCCATGTTCTAATCACTAGCTCACATACACCAAGATCTGCTTAGCTGGGGGCCTGTTTCTATGTCCTTTGTGTGAGCGTGCTCCCTCCCCTCCACCTCTCCTGCTGGTCTTTCTTTCTTTCCCCTTTCGGACTTAAACACACGATGCGATATAATAAGAAAAAAAAATTCGAGAAGTCCAAAGAGAAAAGTCACCTGGAATCCCACCACTTGAAGGCGGCTGCTTTTAGGTTGTGACATGTCTTCTTTTCTTCTTCTTTTTTTTTCTCCAAATCTGGCCTTTCTTTGTGTGCATTTAATTTTTCTGCAGTGGTAATCAAAGTTCTCATATCAATAATGTAATTTACCCTTTTACTCAATGGTTTATCAGACATTTCCCACGCTTTACATTCATCTTCTTAATGGTCAGTTCAAAAGTCGGCCTCTGATGCTGTCCCGTTGATGGACTGTAATTATTTACTGAATCACTCTTCTATTGTTCACTTTATCATTTTTCCTTTTTAAAATCATCAGCCTTCTTTTTCCGACTCTCTGCTGTTAATGGTTATGCTTTTAACTTAAGCAGGCAAGACCAGAGAGGCAGCAGGTTTTGACAGAGGCTTAAAAGCACTCAGAAAGCCACATCTTGGGCTGCATCCTCCCTTCTTGGACAGGCACAGCCAGAGTTCACATCGAGGTTCTCCTTGACAACCCTCTGCTGGTGCAAACCCTCTGCCAACCTCTGCCTGCACTGGACCATTCCCTCGCCTTTCTGCTGTCCACTGCATCGCAACTGGATTTCCCACTTCTGTCAGCATGATCTTCTGAAAGTCTGGCTGCCATCACGTCACACTCTTGCTCAAGAATGAAGTGGCAGCCCCTAAATACAGTCCTCAAGACCTCAGGCTCCCTGTATTGCTGTCTTGCTCACGGGGCTCTTGCACTCCATTCCCGAAAAGCATTTGTTATTGTGGCCTCCAAGGACACCTCCTTGCACCCTCTCTCCTTTCCCCCGCTTGGAGGTGGGAGTGGGTTGAGGTGTGTGTCTTTCTGGGTCTCTGTCTTTCAGCGCCAGACTCAGCTCGGTTCAAATGTTGAAAAATCAGTTCCTCCTCGGAGGTTTCATAGATTCAATTTTGTTTACACTGATTTTCTTCTCATATTTTGCCTAATTTTAGAGATGTTGTATTCAGAGTCTGAAGCCACTGAATTACAAGCTCCTGTCCCCTTTGTCTGCACTGCCCGTCACCAGCTCTACAGTGTAGTGTGAGCTCACCGAGGGCTCTGAGGACTTGAGCTGGGTTGACTTGGATGAGACACAAGAGAGGGCGGATGATGAAGGCTCATGAGCTACAGAGGGTCCTACATCAATCACTTGAAGGAAATTAATATGCTGACATAGAGACAGCATTCCAATAGGAATTTCCTCTTAAAAGAGGCGTGAGGGGACAGGGCGGTATCTAGAGGGACAATATCCCTGCCTTGACTCCTGGTGAGCTGGGTGTTGCCTTGCCCCATCCCCCACCACTGGATTCCTACCCGTGTTATTTTGTCCAGTAGACTTAGGGAGGAAGAGGAGGAGGCATCCCAAGGATAACTGCATCTCCACCTCTTGCTTTAAGGCTATTATTGTCTCATTGGCCACTTTGTCTCATGCCTGTAATCCCAGCTATGCAGGAGGCAGAGATGGGGAGGATCACAATTTGAGGACAGCCCAGGCAAAAAAATCACAAGACCCCATCTCAACAACAATAAAAAAGCTGGGCATGGTGAGGTACACCTGTCATCTCAGCTACTTGGAAAATATGAATAAGAGGATTGTGGTCCAGGTTGGCTCAGGCATAAGTTGAGACCCTATTTGAAAAATACCTAAAAGCAAAAAGGGCTGGGTGTGTGGTTCAAGTGGTAGAGCACAAACTCAAGGCCCCAGGTTCAAACCCCAGTACTGCTAAAAAGAAAAAAAAATACAACAAAATGATTATCCGTGCCTCATCCTTCAGTGATGCAGCTGGACCATGTCACTTACCCTTCCTTTCCCTCTTTTTCAGCTCCATCAGCATCCAAACGGGCAAGTGTCAGTGGGAAAAACCAAGGCTTAAGCAATGCAAATTGCTTCAAGAACTGCCCAATAAGATCATGGATCTCGCTAACATTACCATCAGTGATGGTAAGATTGTTTGTGCACATCAGGGAAGTCGTGGAGCCTCAGTTGGCCTCCTTGCCTTGAGACCAGAGAGTGCAGGCAAACCCTCACTTCATCAAAGTCCGCCTTACAACAATCCCATTTCAGAAACTAGTAGTTCACAGTGGTGGAAGTGGAGTGGGGTGCAGGAGAAAGTAAGGATTGTCAGGTTGTTTGGTTTTGTAATTTTTAAAAATTTTTATATTTTTGTCTCTTTGTTATTTTCCATTTTATTTTAATGCTCGAAAGGTTTTAATAGGTCAGCTGTGGTGGTGCATGCTTATAACCCTAGCACTTGGGAGGTGAAGACAGGAGGATCTGTGAGTCCAAGACCAGCCTAGAGCTGTATAGCAAGACTCTGTCTCAAAGCCAGGTGCTGGTGGCTCACACCTGTAATCCTAGCTACTTGGAAGCTGAGATTGGGAGGATTGCGGTTTGAGGCCAGCCCAGGCAAATAGTTTGCAGGACCCTCATCTCCAAAATAACCAGAGCAAAATGGTCTAGAGGTGTGGCTCAAGTGGTAGAGTGCCTGCTTTGTAAGCATTAAGCCCAAAGTTCAAACCCCAGTTGTGCTAAAAAACAAAAAAGACTTTCAAAAAAAATCAAATGTATCAATTTTTGTGCAAAAATTTTCAAAAATGCTTTCTGCTAGCTTTTTGAAATGTGCCGTAGTCACCCACTGTGCAGTAAGTAGCACACCAGAGCCTCTTGCTCCTCTCTAACTGTAACGTATGACCCACTGACCAATCTTTCCACAGCTCTCCTTCCCACAACTCTCTGATTTATTTATTTAAGATGCTTTCTACATAAGGGTATTTAGGTTTTTAACATAATTTTGCTTTAAATACCTTATTACAAAAATCATTTACTTGTGTTTTTATAATAAGTAAAAATAGTATAACATATCTTTAAGAACACTTTTTTGGTAATACTGAGGTTTTGAACTCAGAACCTTACATTTGCTAGGCAGGCACTCTACCACCTGAGCCACACCTCCAGCCCTTTTCGCTTCAGTTATTTTTCAAATCGGGTGTCACTTTATGCCTGGACCAGATGGAGTGTAGTGTTTTTTGCTCAGGCCAGCCCTGAACAGCAATTCTCCTGCCAATACCTCCTGCTTGGCTGGGATTACAGGTGTGTGCCATGATGCAGGGCTTTTTTTTTTGAGATGGATTCTTGCTAATTTTTTGCCTTGGGCTGGTCTTCGACATCAATCCTCCTATGTCCACCTTCTAAGTAGCTGGGATTACAGGCATGAGGCAACACACCTGACTTTAACACATTTTCGTTGGTATATACAATGTTTCAGAGTGAGCATTCTCTAAGCAGCTGATATGGAAGATTACATTTCTTTTAAACATACATTCATAGACCATGTTAGTTTTCATTTTTGTTTGTGACACTGTTACCATATTCCATATTGTTAGGTAAAAGAGATTCAAAATAAAGTGTATCTCTTTAGACTACATGGAAATATCAACTTTTGGTAATCAAATCACCAAAAATACAAACATCTGATACCATGCTGTGTTGATGAAGGTGTTTTAAAATGGGCACTTTCATACCTTGCAAGTGGGAGCATGAATTAAAAAACATGCTGTAACGGATAGCACACATGGCCCACAATCTTGAGCAAGTGGGGTATTTGTGAAGCATAAATTCATGAACATGGAATTGCTGGGTCAGCCGTATCCTTTTTTTTTGTGTGGGGGGGAGGGTGGGACTGGGTTTGAATTCAGGGCTTCATGATTGCAAAGCAGGTGTTTTACTGCTTGAGTCACACGTCCAGCCCATTTTGCTCTGGTTATTTTCGAAATGAGGTTTCATGAACTATTTGTTTGAGCTGGCCTTGAACCATGATCCTCCCAATCTCAGCTTCCCAAGTAGCTGAGATTACAGGCAGGAGCCACCAGTACCCGGCTTTGTGCAGGTTTTTATATGGACCTAAACACCACTTGGTAAACACCAGAGCGTGTGATTGCTGACTTATCTGGTCAGAGGATGTTTAGTTTTGTAAGAAATGGCCACATCATGTTCCAAAGTGACTGTCCCACGTTTCATTCCCATCAGCAATGAATGAGAATTCCTGTTGCTCCATGTCCTCATCAGCACTTGGCATTGTCACTGTTTTATATTTTGGCCATACTAGTAGGTGTGGGGTAGTTAAAAAAGATGCTTAACCCTTTTTACTATTAGTTAACAAATAAAAATTGTATGCTTTTATGGTATACAACACCATGTTTGATTGTTGTTTTAATTTGCAGCTCTCTGGTTTCCTGTGGTGTTATTTCATACACTCCCCTGTTATCTGTGTGTGTCTTTTGGTGAGGTCTGCTATAGACTGAACATAAACTGAATATTTATCACCCCCTCCTGCCCTTATGTTGAAATCCTAACCCCAATGTGATGCTATTTGGAGTTGGGGTGTTTGGGAAGTGATTAAGTCAGAAAGGCGGAACCCTCACGAATAGCACAAGGGACTTGTTAGTCCCCTATCTGTGAACCAGGAAGTAGGGCTCACCAGGCTTCAAATGTCTTTACCTCAGAAAATTTCTGGCTGGACTGCGTATGTTAATGACCTGGAGACAGTGAACTTCTCAGACTCGTCTTCCTCACAGAAGATACAAACCTGACCTCCTTGCCAAGGACTATGGAGAAGTAGGACAGCAAGTGCAGCTCTGATGGTTCCTAGATGGGAGACCATGAGTCCCTGAGTCAGGGCAGGAGGCGGTGTTGTGGGAAGTGGGTGGAAACACAGACAGGGCTCCTGAGTGACACTTTTTCTTTAAACATGCTAATAGAATTTTCTCTTGTGGAAGAAGAGTGACCAAGCAAGCATAACAACAACAAAAACACTGCATACTTGGGAATTTTAGAAAATTGAAGATAAAAAGTTATCATTACAGTAAGAAAACAGTTGGATGGTGGTTGTAACATATATAACTGAAAAGTGAACTATAGTGTTTGCTAGCTTTGGAAGGATCCTTCTCTTCTGGAAGGATCTTTCTCTTTGCCTAGATTCAGGGTTTAGTGAACAATGAGTATAAAGGACAGAAACATGTACTAATGTGGCCACAATATTTCAAAACTTTAGTTTTCAACCTTGCTGACAAGCATTAGACATCTTGGTGAAAAACTCTTAAATTCTTCCACTTCGATGCTCATTTTTTTTCTTAACTTTTAATATCACAGAGTTGGAAAATGTATCCTTATTTCAAAGTTCTTTGAGTTCTTTTCTGTGCTATATAAGCACACACAGGCTCTAAAGAAGTTGGCTGGGACTTTGCACAGAACTCTCTCTGGTTTGTGGTCTGTGCCCATGTCACCAACACGGCAGATAGGACAGTGAGTGACTAAGCACTGAGGTATAGCTCAGTGAGACAGGACAGGCTTTGCATGCAGAAGGCCCTGGGTTCCACCCTCAGGAAATCAGGTGGAAGGATGGCAAAGTATCGCCATCCCAAACTCCAGCAACATGGAGAAAAGGAGCGAAGGCACAGATGCTGTAGTAAAAAGTGACATTGGGGAACTCAAGCTTGGGAGTCAAAGTGGGTTAGAATTTCCCTTGTCTTAATCTCTTAATCTGCACAGAGGGGATGATACACTTGCCTCCTATCGGTACTGCCAGGATTAGTTGAGAAGATGCTTGCAAAGACTTCCTTCTGTGTCTTGGCTCTGACATGCCCAACGTCAATTCATTCTTTCCTTGTCCATGGGGGCTGGCTAGTGACTGCTTAGTGTGGTAGAATCTGGCCACAGGGACACTGCCAACTGTGGAACTGCTGGAAGTTTCTGCATACGCTCTTGGTATGCTCTCATATGGGTTGCTTCCTCTCACCATGCACATGGCTAGGTGCAAACTATAGCATACAGTCACTGAGCTCTGAAGTCGATCAGGGATGTACACACAGAGATGATGGGTGTAAGTAATCACAAGAGCATAAATTAGCAAAATGTAGCAAAATAATTAGGAAGCAATGGCACCACTGTTTTAATATAATTTATTTGATTCTAGCATTACATAATTTAATTTTTAATGATGTCTATGTTTAATAAGCAGCTCACAAAACTTCCTCCCAATTTATAATTGGTTCTTACAAGCTGGTACCAGCTGGCTGTAATATCATCACACTTTGGTTCCTGACCACTTAGAGCCTACGCAACTAGGACAGGCCATGAGTGGGGAGCACAGTCCACAGCCCATGGTCAGTATCAACAGTCACCATGTGAGAGCTCCAGCCCAGTCTATTCTTCACATATGTGCTGGCCCACCTGCCCTCTGACTGACTGCAAGTATGTAACAGATGCCAAGTGCAAAGTGCCCAGTTGAGCCTACTCAACACAAAGGACCCCGAGAGATAATGATTAAATGTTGCATTAAGCCTTTGAGTTTTGGAGTGGTTTTTGTTATGCAGCCATAGATAACTAGAACACTGACTCAGAAATTGCTCAGTAAACAACAGATAATTATTGTTTCGACTATTGCAACTATTGGCAAATTGAACATAACAATATTTCAAGCAATGGAGATCTAGTTCTTCTGCAATAAATAAGGGAAAATTCCTTGTGTTGCTTTTGCTTAGGGACCCAGAATTTTTACAAAATGAGTACGAGTTATCTTGAACAAACTCTACAGGTCCAGATGAAAAGTCTACAATTACTTTCCACAGCCTACTCAGTCATTGGCCTGTTGTTTACTTTCACCCTGCCACAGCAGGGACTACACGAAGTGAAGTCACACCACTGAAGGCCAAAGATTCATGACCCCTGGCAGCTCTGGCTTTTCCATTTTCAACAAATCTTGAACAATTTAGTAAGAGCGGTGAAGGAGCTCAGTACCATTATCCTCCATCCCTAGTCTTCTGGTTTTGTTTCTTTAACTGACTAGCAAGAGATATGAACAGGCACAAGATATTAATTTAGACATGATTACATCGTTAGTCAGTCTCCTCCCATTTTCCCAAAGGGCCTGTCTTTGCCAGTTCCGGTGGAGGTCATTGTTGAACTGGTTGAGCCAGGAGGGGGCGTACAGGACAGTTCAGATTGCTTAATTTTCATTAATGAGGACAGAGTTGTTCGTAGGTTAAAAAGAGTACAGTAAGAAAATGAGGGAGAAAGGAGAGAAAGCAAAAAAATTCACCTGGGGAGGCTGTTGTGGAGCTTGAGGTAGGAGAGAGATTTGGGGAGATGCTGACAACTGTGAAGGATATTGAAATGTGAGGGAGAGAGAGAGAGAAAAAGTTTTATGAAAGCTTAGCCTTATAGAAATTATCTTGAAGTAAAAGCTAATTTGCATGGCATTTGGTCAACAATTTTCTTAACTTTAACAGGGGGTGGCGATTCAAGCAAAGCAACTGTTCAAAAAGCACTTATGAGATCTGACTGGATATTTGATATTATTAGTACAATATTATTGCTAATATTTCATCTTAATTTTAATTTAATTAAGATTCCAGTTAAGACAAATGAAAGTACTTTATTTTAGTTTTTTATGCAGTACTGGGGCTTGAACTCAGGGCCTCCTCATACTTGCTATGGAGGCATTCCCCACTTGAGCCATGACCCTAGCTAGGCCTTTTTGCATTATTATTTTTCGGATAGAGCCTTGCCTTTTTGCCCAGGACAGGTCTTGGACCTCAGTCCTCTTACTTATGCCTCCCAGGCAGGTGAGAATACAGGCATGCATCACCACGCCTAGCTTACTGGTGGAGATGGAAGTCTCACTGAGTTTTTTTTTTTTCCTGGGCTGGTCTAGAACTGTGCTCCTTATGACCTATGTTTCTCAAGTAGTTGGGATTACAGACGTGAGCTGCCATACCCAACCATGAAAATCCTTTATTTTCAAGATATGTACTAAAGTATTAATGGGTAAAATGATATGACGTCAGGAATTTGTTTTAAAATAATTTGAGGATGGAGCACAGATGAGGGAGAGAGTAGATCAGCTGGATTAGCCTTCCAGTGACAGCTGGTGAAGTCGGTGATTCATAATACACAGGGATTCATTATACCGCACTTTCCACTTTTGTGTGTGCTCAAAAATTTCCATAACAAAAAATGAAGAAAAAAGTGGGCGAGTTAATATCTATTGTTCTGCCTCTCTAGACAAATCTCAATTAATGGCTTTTTATTATGTGGTCCATATTTCCTTTTTCCTGTGGTTGACGGTTCTTGACAGCAAATTATAACCACCACCCTTGATTATGGAAATTTAGAGCGAGTGTTTGCTGATATTTGCATATAGGTAGGATCGACTTAACTCAAACCCATGCTCCAAAGTCTTAACTTAATTAGGATCAAATTTCAAGATGATTCTTCAGTGACAAAAAGATTTCCCTGGTGTATTTTGAAAAGGGTTTAATGAATAAAAACTTGCCTTATGTGCTACTTTCTGGGACTGGTGGAAACCGAGGCCTGATGTTTTCCTTTTGTAAATGTTGCTACTTTGGTGGCATTGCCACTGCACTGCTTTGCCCTTTTAAAGGCATGGCCCTATCAACCTGTATGAAACAGAACGATGAAACCTGTCGCGATTGCTTTGAGTGGGGTGGGGAGGGGGTTGAGGGAGAGAGACAGTGGGGGTGATGTAAATAATGTACAATATAAGCCTATTTGGAATTGTCTCTGTGAAACCCCCTGAACAATGAATACATCCTAAAAACTTCTTTAAAAATAGGCATGGGCCCCAAGTACAGAAATGCAGATCGCCTGTTTCCAATTTGCTTCCTAGAGAATGCTGACGACGTCGCAGAGCACATTTTAAACCTGGTAAATGAATCTTCACTCCTGGACGAAGACGAGACAAAGATTATTGTCTCCAAAGTAGCTGAAATTTCAAAATGCGATGACATAAGTCTGAGCCTAACCCAGGTTATATTACAAACAATCAGTGCTGTTTCAGAAAAGCAAAACCATTTAACCTCCAATCTGCATGAAATAAGTGACGAGTAAGTACCGGTACCTCAGTTTCCTAAAATGGGAGTGGTAAGTGTAGAGTCAGCCCCAACCAGTACAATGCAATGGACTTATTTTACTCCCGTCCCAGTTGGGAAAGAATGCACTCAAATTTGAATTGAATCTTAGTGGCAATGACTTTGCCAATAAAATAATTGCCCCAAACCAAACCTCTGATCTCTTTCCCCAACATGCTCCCCAGTATTCCAAATTTTATACAATGATAACTTGAAAAATGGGAACTGTACTGTACTAGTTATCTCCCTCTAGCTCATAGTCAATCAACACATACTGTACAAGCACTGCTTTTTGGTGATACTGGGGTTTGAACTCAGGGCCCTGCACTTGCTAGGAAGGCATTCTACCACTGAGCCATACTCCCAGCCCTTTTTGTTTCTTTAGTTATTTTTGGTATAGGGTCTCACGTTTATGCCTGGGGCCTGCTCCTATTGATGCTTCCTACATAGTTGGGATAGCAGGAATGGGCCACCATGCCCAGTTTTTATTGGTTGAGATGAGGTCTTGCCTACTTTTTTGCCCAGGTTGGCCTCCAACTGCAATCCTCCCTGCCTCCTGAGTAACTGAGATTACAGGTGTGAACTACCACATCTGGCTGCTGGAGTGATCTTTTAATGCATGTATCAGATCACATTTTGCAGCATTCCATTACATGTCAAATAAAATCCAAACTTCTTGTAAGTTGCACAAGACTCTGAAGGATCTGACTTTATGAACAATTTAGTTTTTTAAACTTCAATTGAGATGCATGCTGGTGTCACCCCTGACTTTGCAGGCAAGGAAATGGAGGCTTAGAGGACATTTTGCTTGCCTACACAGATAGGAATGAGAAGTGCTCAGTTGTACACCCTCGTCTGTTTGATTGCAAAGTCAATACTCATAGCTTATCATTCTGGTTTTTGTTTTGGTGGGACTGGGATTTGAACTCAAGGCTTTGTGCTTGCAAAGCAGGTGCTCTACCACATCAGTCACACCTCCAGTCCATTTTGCTCTGGTTATTTTGGAGATGGGGTCTTGAGAACTATTAGCCCGGGCTGGCCTTGACCACTGTCCTGCTGATCTCAGCCTCCCGAGTAGCTAGGATTACTGGTGTGAGCCACTGGCACTGCTGTAATCATTCACTGTTCAGATGGTGGTTAAGGCCATATGCAATACAGTCTTGCCCCATGCTTCCTGGCAGCATTCTGAGGACCATTGAGCGACTTGGTCACAAGATGGAGTTTGAGGGGAGCACAGCAAATGTGACGGTGGCTGGGCTGGCTTTGGCTGTGCTGCGTGTGGACCACGAGTTTAATGGGATGGCCTTCAGTATCCGCTCCTATGAAGAAGTCACAACTCCTGAGGTGAGTGTGGCTCAGGGAGCGGAGAGCCAGGCAGCCAGGCTGGGGTCCAGAGCTTCATTTAGGGGCATCTTAAGAGGGAGACAGGGCAGTCTCTGCAGGGACCTCAAGAAAACCCAAACGTCCCAGGGAGGATTCATATGCGACTCCTGGTAGGCGATCATC
Source organism: Castor canadensis (assembly GCF_047511655.1). NCBI lineage: Eukaryota > Metazoa > Chordata > Mammalia > Rodentia > Castoridae > Castor > Castor canadensis. The sequence continues at coordinate 17,564,060 of NC_133405.1, read as the reverse complement.
TTAGTTGCAGTGGTATCTATGAGGTGCCACATTTGGCCTTGTGACCCTATATATTGTGGTTATCAGTCCTTTGTCTGATGTGTAGCTGGCAAATATTTTCTCCCACTCTGTGGGTGTTCTCTTCAGTTTAGAGACCATTTCTTTTGATGAACAGAAGCTTTTTAGTTTTATGAGGTCCCATTTATCTATGCTATCTCTTAGTTGCTGTGCTGCTGGGGTTCCATTGAGAAAGTTCTTGCCTATACCTATTAATTCCAGAGTATTTCCTACTCTTTCCTGTACCAACTTTAGAGTTTGTGGTCTGATATTAAGATCCTTGATCCATTTTGAGTTCATATTTATATAGTGTCACCAGTTTTGATAGAGTTATTTTTCCACCACAGTTTTTTCCTGTCCTACAACTTCATACATGCATGCAACTCCATTAGTATGATTTTTTCTTTTTTATTGCTGAATAATATTCCACTGAATAGACATACCACTCAGTGTTTCTCTCTTCTCCTGTTGCTGAACAGTTTGGAGATATTATGAATAACACTGCTATGATTATTTGAGTGAATGTCTTTGTGTGGCTATACACTGTCAGGTGCCTTGGGCAAATTCTTAGCAGTGGAATGGCTGGCTCCGAGGGTACATGTTCTCATTTATGAGAAGCTGTCATATTGGTTTAAAGTGGTAATGACGTGCAGTAGGTTTTCATTTTTAGCTTCTGTTGAAGTGTCTGGCAAAACATTTTGTCTCTTTTTAAACTGGCTTGTGGATTTTCTGTGTAATGTGTGTATTTTTTTTCTCGCTGGTGTCTTTTCTTTTTCCTGTGGTACTGGGGTTTGAACTCAGGCCTTCATGCTGGCCAGTCAGTCTACCACCCTTTAGTGGTGTCTTTTGATAAGCAGAAGTTTTGTGTTTTCATTAGATCAAATTTGTAGGTTTTTCTCTTATCAATCACCATATATTGCTTATCTAACACAAAAACCCTTTGTAGCTAGCAACTCCTATAGTTTTATTTATTTATCCATGCATTCATTTATGAATTGGTTTTTTGAGACAGGGTCTTGATGTGTAACGTAGGCTAGCTACCCACTCATGATGCTCCTGACTCAGCCTTCTGAGTGCTGGGATTACAGGTGTATATCACCATGCCTGACTCTTCCTATGCTTTCCTTTAAAAGCACTTTAGTTTTTGCTTTTATTAGGATATATGGATATTTAGTTTTCCCAGCACCATTTATTGGAGACTTTCCTGTTGGCTTGCTTTGGTACCCTTAGCAAAAAAAAATTATAATTATATTAAAAAATAAAATAGTTGGGGCAGGAATGGTGGCTCAGGCCTATAATCCCAGTTACTCAGGGAGTGGACATCTGGAGGATTTATAGGCCAGCCCTTGTAAAACGTTAGTGAGACTCCATGTCAACCAATGTCACCAAGCTTTGCATGGTGGTGAATGCCTGGGTCCCAGGTACAAGGGAGGCATAGACAGGATTGCACTCCATGTCAGCCTGGGCAAAACTATAAGACCCTAATAAAAAAAATAACTAAAACCAAAAGGCCTGAGGGCTTGGCTCAAGTGGTGGAGCACCTGCCTAGTTAGGTCAAGAAGCTCAAAGCCCTGAGTTCAAACCCCAGTACCACCAAAAATTTTTTTAAATTAAAAAACCCACAACAGGTGGGTAATGTAGGCACATTTCTAGGCTTCCTGTTCTGTTCCACTTAGTTTTAGTAAATTCTTATGCCACACTGTCTCGAAGTGTGGTAGTGAGTCTTTCAACTCTGTTCTCCCCAAAGCTCGCAATTCTAAGCCTTTTTCACGCCAATGTGAGTTTTTGCATCTGCTGAACACGTGAAAGCCTTGCTGACATCACGATTGGGATGGAAGCCGTTGGTCGGTATTGGGAGAATTTTTTCTTAGTGCTATTGAATCTTCTAATGTAAGGACATTTCTTTAGGTCTGTTTCTATCTCTCTCCACAGTGCTTGATGCTTTTCTGGGGACAGGAGTGCTACATCTTTTCATCTAAGCTGTCTTGTTTGCAGTGCTGGGGAATGACCCCAGGGCTGTGTGCATGCTTCATGAGTGCTCTCCTTCTGAGCTGCATCCCGACCCTCCCTCTTCTGAGACAGTGTCTTGCTCTGCAGCTCAGGCTGGCCTTGAACTCACAGTCCTCCTGCCTCAGCCTCTTAAGTGCTGAGATTATAGGCACGTCCCACAACACCCAGCTGCCTCCTGATAAATTCATCCTTACATATTTAAGATTTTTTGATGCTGTCACAAATGAGTTGATTCTCAAATTATTTACTACTAATATGTAAAATTCAATTATGCATAAAGCATATCAAACATCATTGGCATATTATATGTCAAATACAATATATAAAAATAATATAAAATATAATACATAATATGGACTTTTGGGTTAGGATGCTCAACTGGTAAGTTCGATGCAAATATTCCAACATCCCAAAAAACTCCAAAATCTGGAACACTTCTGTTTGCACGCATTTGGGATGAGTGATACTCAACCTGTGCGTATAAATTTTTCATCCTGTGCACTTGCTAGATTCAATGCTTGCTTCTAATTCTTGCTTTATAGATTCCCTAGTTCTTTATGTAAGCCAACCTCCTCGGACAATGCTTTTATATCTTCCTTACTCATCTCTGTTTCTTTTTTTCTGGTCATTAGTCTTATTCTGACATCTGATACTTCCAATAAGATGTTGAGTAGTGAGCATCCTAGACTTACTCTCCATCTTATATGGAAAACCTTCACTGTTTCACCGTTTCTGCTATGTTAGCCGTGTTTTTGATTTTTGGATGTGCTTTATTTGAGATGAGGTTGCATTGTTGCCCAGGCTAGTCTTGAATAACTGGGCTCAAGTGAACCTCCTGCTTTAGCCTCCCGAGTGTCTGAGACTATAGGTGTGCGCTACCTTGCCCGGCTGGAAGTTATCTTCTGTTTGTAGTTTGCTGAAATTTTTTTTTTTATCATGAATGATTGTTGAATTTTGTCAAATTATTTTCTGTATCTCTTGAAATAATTATTTGTCTTTGTCCTTTATTCTTTTGATATGAATTGCAGGGATTGTAAAATATTCAACCAATCTTACAATCCTGGAAGAAACTGTATTATTATTTTTATGTCGCTATTTTCAGTGTACTTAAAATTTAAGTATTTTTGTACTTATGTTTGTGACACATATTAGTCTTTGATCTTCTTTTCTTTTGTTGGGCTTTCTACTCACCTTATGCTAAATTTAAAAGTGAGTTGCATATGTTCCCTCTCCTGCTTTCAGAAAGAGGTTGGGCAACATCAGTGTTATTTTTTTCATTCAGTTTTGATAGAGACCCTGGGGTCTGGACTATTCTTTATGGGCATTTTTGATGGTTTATTCAATTTATTTACTAGGTATACATTGCCGTCAGGACTTCCTAACTCAACTTGTGTCTGTTTTGGTTAGTCACGTTTCTTTATGAATTTATTCCAGCTATCTTGCCAAGCTCGTTGGCCATGGTTCATAACATTTGTTGTTTTTGTAACGTCGGCAGGATTTAGAGCAGGAGTCAGCACTTACTCTCTAAAGAGCAGATGAGAAATACTTTACACTTTGAAAGCCAGGGGTGGTCTCAGTCTGCTGCATGTTCTTCCATCTTGGTCTTTGTTTCTTCCCTTCCCTCTTCTCTCTTCCTGTTTGGCACAACCTTTACAAAATGCAGTAGAAAATCTGTTTGTCCCTCGGTGCAATACAAAAGCAAGCCTTGAGTAGGGTTTTGGCTGCTGAGTGGTCTGCTAGCTCCCATCCATGCTGGTAAAATCGCCTTTGTTTTCGTAGCAGTCATTTCTTCTCTAGTTTTTTGCTTTGGTCAGTAGAGCTAGGCATCTTTTAATTTGTTGATCTTTTCCAAAACTGAACTTTTGTCTTTGTTAATTTTCTCTGTTGTTTGTTTTCTACTTTGTAGACAGCTGGCCTCATGTTTTTATTATTCCTTTATTTCTACTTCCCTTGGGATTACTTTGTTCTTCTTTATCCAACTTCTTAATTTAAATCCATAGGCACTTGATATTAGCCTTTTCTTTTCTAATGTAACTGTAGAAAGCTGTAACTGTGTCCCTAAGCCTGCACTTGCTGCAGGACACATGTTTTTAGATGTTGTTTTTTCATTATCTGTTAGTTTGAAATATTTTCTGCTTTTTTGCTTTAATGCACAGATTATTTAGGATGTGTTGTTGAAATCCCAAATATTTAGGGGATATCTAAGCTATCTTATTATTATTGATATCTTATTTATTCCATTTTGGACACAGAATGAACTTGGTCTAATTTCAGTGCATTTAAATTTATAGAAACTTTTAAAGCAATGATTATAACATTATCTTGTATTTTTCACGGTCTACTTAGAGTGAAGATTGTACTGTTTCATGAAAAATGTAGAAACTTTGAATTATAAATATCCATTTATGCCCCTGTTCTATGTAGTCTAATTGTCATATATATTTTTAACCTGGAACTATCATAAACTCCACAAGATAATGTTGTAATCATTGCTTTAAAAAGTTTGACATAGGGTTGGGTGTGGTGGTACATTTCTGTAATCCCAGCTACTCTACAGGTGAAGGCAGACCATGCAAAAGCAAGAAACCTTATCTGAAAAAGAAACTAAAAAGCAAAAGAACTGCAGGGTATGGCTCAAGTGGTAGGGTACTTGCCTAGCAAGTGTAAGACCCTGAGTTCAGTCCCCAGTACCGTCAAAAAAGTCTTGTGTATTTTAAAGAAATTGAAAGAAAATTAATTTTGTATATTATGCACATGCTAGGCAAGCGTGCTACCTCTTGATCCACACCTCCAGCCCTTTTGTTTTTATTTTTTTGTTTTTGAGATAAGGTCTCACTTACAGCCAGGGCTGGCCTCAGACTTCCAAGCTTTCTGCCTGTGCCTACAGAGTAGCTGGAATTACAGGTGTGCCCCACCATGCCTGGCTGATATTTACCATTTTTGGTGTTCTTTATTCCTTCCCAAAGGTCAGCGCTCCATCTGGTATCATTTCCCTTCAGCTTCACAAATTTCACCTAGTATTTCTTGTGGTACAGGTCTGATGATGCATTTTCTTAGTTTTTATTTATCTGAAAGTATCTTTATTTCTTTTTATTCTTGAAGGATACATTTACTTGTTATAGAATTGTAACTTGACAGACTTTTCCTTCGTGTTTTGAAAATATTGTTCCACTCTTTCTGTCCTCCATGTTTTTTTGCGGGGAAGGGCAGTACTAGGGTTTGAACTCAGGGCCTTGCACTTGTCAGGCAGGTGTGCTGCCACTTGAGCCACACCCCCATCCCTTTTGACTTTTAGGTATTTTTCCAGTATGGCCTTGATTCTCTTATTTGTGCTTCTTGTGTAGCTGGGATGACAGGTGTGCTCCACCGCACCCAGGTTTTATTGACTGAAATAGGGTCTCTTGAAGTTTTTGCTTGGGCTGGTCTCAAGCCATGATCCTCCTGACCTCCTTCTCCCCAGCAGCTAGAATTCTAGGTGTAAGCCACTGTGCCCAGTAAAGTAGCCCATGCTGTACGTTTTCTGATGAGAAACAATAACATTTGAATTTTTGTTTCTCTGCATGTGATATGTAGTGATATGAAATCTGTCATTTTTTCCAGCTACTTTTAATATTGTGCTTGATTTTTCTGCAGTTTGACTTCTTTGTCCCTAAGTATGTTTTTCTTTCTATTTCTCTAGCTTGAGGTTTGCTGAGTTTCTTGAATCTGCAATTTATTGTTTCTTCAAATGCCATTTGTTCACAATTTTCTCTCACCTTTTGAGACTCCAATTTTGTCTTGTTATATTTTAAATACTGCCTGTGTAAGTCCTTGAGTCTCTGTTCATAATTTTAAACATTTATTATCTCTTCCTTTGGTGAGATAATTTCTATTCTCTTCTTTTCTAATTTATTGACATCTGTCATCTTCATATTACTATCAAACCCATTCAGTGCAACTGAAAAATCCCAATACTGTATTTCAGTTCTAGAATTTTCTTTACCTCCTCTTTCTCCTTTTTTCCAGTTTTGTATTTGCTCCTATTTTCTCTATTTACATTAATTGTAAGCATATTTTCTTTTAAATACTGGAACACAGTTGTATTAGCTGCTTTGAAATCCTTGTTTGCTAATTCTGACATCCAGATCACCTCAAGGTTGATCTCTATAGATTGTCTGTCCCTTGAAAATGGGTCACATATTTTCTTTCTTCACATATCCAGTAATTTTGGATTATTTTCTGGACATTGTGAATTCCATATTGTGGACATTCAACTCTACTATATTACTCTGAAGACTGTTGATTTTTGTTATAATAGGCAATTAACTTGGCTGAAATTGAAGGGTGAACTCTCCTGGGTGGCAGTTCAAATCTCAGCTAAGTTCCTTTATCCTTAGTTGGAGACTGTCCTGTGCATAACATGGTTTGGAGATCAGGTGGGTATGTGGTTAGTTTATACTTAGAATTTGGGTGATAACCTGTAGCTCTCTGCCTTACAGATGTCTCCCACCTTCTCCTTCTAGTGGCTTTGGTTCCCATGACCTTTGTTTTCTGATTCTTTGTACCAGAAAGACCCCATCAGAGTTATAAATGTCCTTCAAAGTTTCAGCCCATCATCACTCTAACAGCTGTAAAAACAGGTGACTCAACTTGTGATGTTACCTTTTCCTAAGTGTCTATTCTTCTTTAGAATCTGTTTTTGTTCACTTTCCAGTGCCTTCAAGCCATTGTTGGTTTATATTGTTGTTATGTGCAGGGAAGTTCAAATCCATCAGGAACTACTTAGCCACAGTGGAGGCAGACGCGTCTTCCATTGCCTTCTGGTCACTTACAGAATTTTTATTATAAACATTGGTGGACCAACCAACTGACTGACTAACCCCAATTGCATTCTTCGTATGACACTGCCTACATATTGAAGCTCGGTCCTGACCTGTAGGGTAATCAGTTGCCTGAGCAGAGTTCATCTGTGCTAGGGGAAGAATCAGATGGCTTTTGTGGGCATGTGCAATTTTTAGAAACAGTATCAACTTCCACCTTCACCCCGACTATACATCTCTCAAGATAATAGCTCCTTGAGAGACACCATGGACAGCAGGGCAAATGTGGGCCCAAATTACATGTATCTTTGATCAGCCACATCTTAGCTTTGGGACCTTGGAAAAGTCCCTTAAGTTCTCTGAGCCCCAATATAGCACAACATACTTATCAGGGCTGGTAGTGGAATTAAACAAAAGAATTCAGGTAAGGGTGCCCACATACCTGGTTTTGCCTGGGAGAGTCCAGGCTTATGACTCTGGTTCCCATTTAATTTTTAATAAAGTCCTCTTTCCCTCTCAAAAATCTTCCAGTGTGTACCAAATACTATTACCAACCAAATCAGCAAATCCTTGTGTTTGTGTGTCTTTAGCAGAATTCCCAAAGGCAATGCCTCACTTTTCTGTCCTACTTTTAGTGAAAACCTTACTCAATAAATTATGTGGCAAGTGCCAAATGCTATTGCATGGTTTTTGTTGTTGCTGTGTTTTGTTTTCCGTTCAGAACTATGTGGGGGAAGGTGGCCTGATTTCTAAGACTTGCCTTTATTTCTCAGAATGAGGGCAAATCAGTTAATTTGTCATTCCCCTTCCCATGTCTATTATTACCCAGGTGGAGGCAAGTTAAAGGGACACAACTTCAGAGATGAGATGTGAAAGGGAAAGGTGGTGTGTGTGTGTGTGTGTGTGTGCGCGCGCGTGGTGGCTTATGAGCGTGTCCCCATCCTTCAACCTTCTGTGGGATACTGAGACATAGGGGGTTGGGGTGACAGGTGGGAAGGATTTCATGCCAATGGCTGAAAACTCTAGTTTTCATTTCCTGGTTTTTTTTGGCAGATTTACTTAAGCAGTGTCCCTCTGGAGAAAGTTTTGGCTTCCATATATTTGCCTAAATCACTGAGGGAAAGAATTCCTCTTAACAGCTTCCAAACCATCTTGTTCAGTTTTTTTGGCCAAACTTCACTCTTTAAGGTAAGTTCTTACCTCTGGTAGCTGTCAGGAACTGACATATGGTGACTCACTGTAATTATGAACTCCTGCTATTTCCAAGATGTTTTGTTTATTTTAGAACATGCTCTCTGATTGATTCTGCAAGCACTCCATCACAACCCTGCCCTGCAACATGAATCAATGCCTGTTATCATGATGTGTTATGCTTTTACATTTTCCTAGCATCTTAGCTTTGGAAGGGACCTTCAGGATTATCTGATGACCACACAGTGGTTACAAGATGTTTCCAAGCCAGAAAGAAGAGCATGTTCTCCTGATAAAATGTCCTTTCCTCTTGCCAATGCTCTCCTCCCCTATGTCTCCTGGCTCCTCAAAGCCTCCATGACTTCTCTTTTGGGGCAATATATTTGAAACTGGCAAGGGTCCAGCAGGACACCTGCCTGCAGGCATCTGTTGCTTCTTCTCCCTGCCTCCATAGAACGTTCTCTGAGGACTCCAGGCCCACTCTAAGACGCACACAGGGTGATGTGGTGAAGACCATGGACTTGGGGGCCAGGCTGCTGGAATTTGAAGCTGCCTTTGCCATATTCTACCTGTGTGACCTTGAGAAAGCTATTTAACCTCCATATGACTTAGTTTCATCCTATGTAAAGTTGGATAAGAAGAGCTGTGAAGGACTTATAGTCTTGCCTGGTACATACTAAGTACCACTGTAATTGGTTTTCATTGCTATCATTACCCTATCTTGGATATCTGTTCAACAAAAGGCCTATTCCTTCAGATCACTCTATCGAATCTGTTAGGAAGAGAGAGCAATCAGAATTTGCACGAAATGGCTGATGGTGACCACTATTCATTGTTAATATTTATATCCATTTTCTCATCTACTTCTCACAAGAAACAGTCAAAGCAGTTAAGGAATTTTATCCAAGGTCACACAGCTAGAAATCAAACTCAAGTTGTCTGGCTCCAAAGTTCATGTATGTAAGAAGTTAATACATTAATTTTCCTCGATATGTTTGCATTTCTTAGGAGGTTATCCAAAGGATTGAATTTATAAAGGTCAAAAATTCAGATTCATTTTGGAAGAGATTGTGCTGAACCATTTCAAAATATACTGCCTACTAACTCAAATATACTATATCATCACCAGCTATGTATGTTTAAGACACTGTGTTCCCCTGGAAATCTGTAGCTACTCCCCTCTGTCTAAATTCTATTTGCTTCTGTGGGCTTAGCTTAAATCCTACCCAGGATGCTTGTCTAGAATTAGTGAGCCCTTCTTCTCTCTCTCTCATCCCTACCCCTAGATGAAAGTTTTTAGTGGACAAAATTTGTAACAAAAAGTTTTACATGTGTTCCATAGCTGTTTCAACCTTTTGATAGGCTTGTCATGTCTCTGAATCATCTGAGATGCCATTGCTTTTCTTCGTTCTTCAGAGGGCTGTGCTTATCTCTTAGAATAAGAGGTAAACTTGCTTTGCATAGATTTCACACTTAATAAGTAATTTTATTCACTAACACCTTTCACTGAAAGGGATTAGAGATCTTTGCCAAAATTAGCCTATAAACGTCATAGTGCCAGATGAAGAAGGATTAGCACTAGCCTGCCATCAAATTCAGAGCTGGAAGGGTTCTCATCTCCTCATTGTACCAAGGAGGACACTGAAAGTGACATGGTTTATTCCTTTATTCATCCCATCACTGATTCCTTCAGCAAATATTCATTTAATTCTTACCCTGTGTCCTCTGTGGAGAGACATAGGGCCTGCTCACATCAGAAGTACAGTGTGATGAGGGAGAGCAGAGACCAGAAGTTTCGATACAGAAGGGGGGGGCAAGGCTAATGCTGGATCTGTGCCACTGGTTGCTGAAGAGCGAGTGCTTAAAGAAATACTACCCTCTATCTTTTTAAAAATTAGGCCCCAGGTTTCACAGTCTTGCTTTCACACAGCTCCCTCTCACATCTTCAGATCAAAGTCTTAACTTTCATTACAACACATTACCTTAGAAATTGTTGATAAGACACAGCTCTTGAACACGTTGGACTTCCTCCTCCACAGGCTGTAGTTCTCATGGAAGGGAAAAGGCACTAAGCAAGGGAATAGAGGCTCTGGGACTGTGGGAAAGGGTCTCTCCCCTCATCTGGGAGAGCAGGAATGGCTTAGTGTAAGAGAGCTGAGGCTGCCTAGGATGAAAGAAGAGGAAGGATGTGGCTTTCAGGCCAAGGCAACAGCTTGTATAAAGGTTCAGAGGTGCAACAGATAAAACTTGAGTCTAAGGCACAAAGGATGGAGGTATGAGGAAGGATTTTATTCCTTCCCTAGCATGCCCAACAATTTGTAGGTAAGAGAAATGAAGCCAGAGAAAAGGTTAATTAACTGCTAAGTTATTGTGTGTACCTCCTCCTTTGGGGATACAGACAGCTTTACAGATACAGAAAGTTGAAAGAGTAGTTAAAAATCATCTATCCCACCCTCTTTCTTCATGTCACCAATGGCCCAGAAAGGGAGGGGCCTTTGGAAGAACAAGAGGGTTCAGGCTAGTACTTGGTCTTTCAAGGGTTACCCAGGGCCTTTCCACCACAGCTTGCTGTTGATTCCCCTTCTACATCAGGCTGTCCCAGGAAACTCCACTGGGAAGGGAGCAATGAGCCGCCATATTGGTTCAAAATGAACACAGCAGCTCTTCAAGGGATGTTGTCTGGGTTCACCTACTCCAGGCTTTCTTAGCAAGTCCATAGAGGATTTCCTCCTTATGCCTCTCATCTTGTACCATCCCTGTCTGGTCTCTTCACATGTGCCCCAGTTGGCTTGCCTTCTAGAGCCTTGTCCATTGTACATTGGCCCTGTTAATTAGCACACCCCATATCTCAACAGATACATTCTAGTTTGCCTTTAAACCAACATTTATTAACCACCTCTTCCTTGTGATTCATTGACTATGTCATCTTTGTATATACAGGTGCAGAGCCTGTCCAAGCCTCTGTTTACCCAAAAAAAAATCTGTGTGATATCAGTGAGAACTGAAGATAATATATATGTGGAAAACACTTAGCAGAGTATCTGGCTTATAGTGGGCACAAGACAAAATACCTGCTGTGTGCTAGGCTATGCAGAGAACACCAGGACACACAATGCTTGGGTATGACCTCAGAGCTCATGGTCCTCAAAGGCAGAGATGACTATGCTCAGAGACTTGATTCAAGGTGAACGTTGATCAACCTGCTTCCATCGCCAGAGATGATAGAACAGGAAGTGGTTTATAACTAACCTATGATGGATTTCGACTCCTTATAAGGAGGAATCCCCTTATAAGAATGGTTGAGAGCCAGAACTGGGGTAAGCTGTGAAGTGTCAGCATCTGGAGAGTTCTCCAAGGAAGGAATAGTTTTATTTTGTCACTAGTACAGTACAGAGTAGCAGGTACAAAGCCAACGCTGGCTGCACAGATGATGGATGGATGGATTAGTGAATTGTTTTACCTTGGTGTAATTGAGACCTTATACAAATGGAGATGATCTGAATGATCTCTGAAAATTCATTCTTAGCTTGCAATTTTATTTTCCACATTTCTGTACCTAATACTATGTATAGCACTTTACAAATTCTACATTGATGATGAATATGTAAGAAATTGGAAACTTAGGACTCGAACTTCTCTTCTGTATGTTTCATCCATAGGCCAGAAACATCACTAGTAAAGCATTAACCACATATGTTGTGAGTGCCAGCATTTCAGATATGTCCATCCAAAGCTTGGCTGATCCAGTGGTTATCACTCTTCGGCACATTGGAGGAAACCGGGTAATATATCAATTTTCATCTGTGAACCAGATGGCCCCAGAACCACCCCTCCTTGATTCCCCTATTAAATATAATTGGCTAATTAATAGATGTAACTCAAAGAGTAAATAAAGATTGCTCCATTCCAAGTACCAGAGGTGTGTTGTAATTGGGGACTTATAGAAAGAGTGTCTTATCTTAAAGAGATAGCAAATGGTGGACATTTTAGTACTGTGACACATTGGCAAGGCAGTCACTAAGAATAGATGGATCTCTTGGTTGTCCCAGCACACTAAATGACATTTAATTCCATTCCTGTTTGAGTGAGGCAAACAACTTCAAAATACCTAAACATTTGTATTCTTTGAATTTCCCATGAAGAGGAGTAAAATGTGTATTAATTGTCACCAAAGGACTAAAACCATAGTCATATGGCATGAATAAGACATATATTGCTAAATGATCAAATTTAGCCTTAGTATAAGGATGAGTTACTATTCCATTCTGTGATGTTAATGTGTGTCCAGTGTGAAGAAGTAATAGCTTCCTTCATTCTCAATCTTAAACGACCATATGGTGGAACATATTTTTCAGTAGTCTTGATTCTAGAAGAGAAGAAGGGAAGAGAGCGTGGGAGAGGAAATTTAAAAAAAAAAACAGATACTAAATGAAGCACATTAGATGGGTGAAATTTCTCAGTTTTTTGTGCCAGGGCCCCTGCTCTCAAATCATCCCTAGAAAATAGGAATTAAACTGGAGTTTCTTGACTCCGGTTTCTCAGAGATCTTAGAAGCTGGTGAGGCCTGACGAGTGTTCAGTGGGCCTCATGAGGGAGCAGCTCAACCTTGTGTCCATTAAGGCATGGTGTCAGCTGTGAGCCCCAAAGCCCAAAGCTCTGTAAAGAACACCCACTACACGGCAGTCCTATGCCACCCACAGCCTCCTCCTGGGTCTTGGAGCAGGAGAACACAGCAAATTCCAATCAATGCTGCCAAATATTGGAAATGACACATGCCAGATCACCATGCAGTGACATGCTGCTTTCTCACTTGTAAATCCAGAGTTAGATGGGGTTAGTCTTAAAATCAACTCACAAAGGGGCCGTGTGTATGTGTGTATGTGTGTACATGTGTGTGTCTATTAAGTTAAAGAAATGAAAATGCTTGTGTGTATTTTGTTATTGACCTTCACAAGGAAAGATATTTACTCTTATTTCTTTTCTCCCCAGAACTATGATCATATTCACTGTGCCTTTTGGGATTTTGAGATTAACAGTAAGTATTTTCAGAAGCAAACTTTGACTTTATCCTCGCTCTTTTTCCTATTTGACAGTTTGAAGGGAGAGGGCTTTGCTGAAGCTGCTGTATTATCAAGATCTACAGAGTATTTTTAATGACCAAGATACCAGATATGACTTTTATATCAAATTGGGGCATGGAAGTTAAGAAAAACCCTCTTTGATAAGACACTTATTAGAAAAATTACAAAATCACACAATTTACAGTTAAGCAAATTTGGGAGAAAGAAATTGGAAAGCCCACTGCAGAGTAGCCTTAAGCAATTCAAAGAAAGATCTGGAATGATCTTATGGCCCTTTATCTGTGCTTTCTTGTAAGAATTTGCAATGCTTACCATCTCTTTTCTTTTTTTTTTTTCACCTGTTCAAAACTGACTGTGTGACCTTGGGTAGGCCATTTACACTTTTGGGGTTCCAATTTTTTAATCTTTTCATTGAGGAGGTGGGGCTTCTTGGTTGGTTTTTATGGACCCTTCCTGCTTGGGTAGGTATGAGACTTTGAGACAGTAAAGGACAATGTTGGGGATAGTTACTGATGACTGTTTCTCTGGACTCTCCAGAGATGGCACCGAATCCCACAGTCTTCTCACAACAGTACTAACTTCCCCTGTTACACCAGGGATGCCTATGACAAGAGTCCTTCCACCTGTGGAAGCTCTGCCCAGGAACTTCTCCTTAGGATTCTAGGAGAAAAGGGAAATTCTCTTCTACTTGGCTCTTTGGGGTATAGAAATGCTACCTTTTGTGGACAAACAGAAACAGCACTGTTCTTGTCTGGTCCTCTGCAAGTCTCTCAGGAAAACAGTGATAAACATTGTTCCCAAAGATTTACCAATAAGTTAGCCTCTGTGTTCATTAATGCCAACTGGTGGAATGCTCTCAGAATATCCTTTTCTCCTGCCTTTCTCCCCCATGGATCCAGAACTTGTAGAAACTATGGAATTATCTAGACGGACAAATTCTGGCCACACTTGGCTACCTGCCTTGAGATAACCCTTTTGGTCTAATGCCACCCTGGAGGTTCTACCCTAAATCAGCTCTAGGATCCAAGGACCCCTACAGGGTCCAGATAGAGTTGGTTTCAGAGCCCTGGAATGCTCATGAGAAAGTAGGCAGATGTTAAGTAGACCGGAGGCTCTAATTGGCCACAGGGAGCTCTAGACCAGGACTTGGTTTAGGCATGAAGCATTTGAAACCATTTGATTTCTGGGTTGAATGGTTGCTTGATGTCTGTTCCAGTCCCATCAAATAGACTCAAGTGTCAGCCTATATTCCACAGGTTCACATCCTTCACAAAGTTCAAGATCTTCCTGTTTCCTTTGTTGGCTATTAAATAAAAAACACCTGTCATGTCAGCATGGTGGAGTGTTCAGAGTCAGTCCTAATCTGTGGAGGTATGGTACAAGACCAGGAAAAGTGAGAGAAAAAGAAGTTATGCCATTTACGAAGCCCGTCCTGGAGGCAATTTGGCCTATTAGACTTAATTTAATTTTGGTGTTCAATTATACCTCTATCTTGCTGTGTTAACAATGCTAATTATAACCCATGTTGGTATGATGCACACAATGAAAACTGAAGCATTTCTGAGAAAAGCAGAATTGTTTTGAAATTCCCTTCTGTCTCCCGCAGATGGCCTAGGTGGATGGAACTCGTCGGGCTGTGAAGTAGAGGAAACAACTGTAAATTACACAATCTGTCAGTGTGACCACCTCACTCACTTTGGAGTTTTAATGGTGAGTTGTCTCTTACTCACTCCTCAATAAAATGTTGACAACTTTTATTAGATTCAGACTAATAATATATTTGTGAGCTAAATTATGGAAAAAGGGTATGTAAGCAGAAAAATTCCCCTCTTCCCATCTTGTTCACCCAAAGTAGAATAGATGGAAACTGATACTTATTTTTCTCCTTATAAAATGAATGTCTGCTCCTCAAATTCCAAGCTATACAGAGAAGGCCTCTGCATTATCCACATGTTACCTTAAACGGTCTGTTGTGCATACTCATTTACATTCTTTTCCGATGTGCATATTTTAATGTTTTTGTTTCATAAAAATGAGATCAAATTTTGCATACTGTGTTTACCACTTTATTTCTCTCTTAATAATGTATATTGGACAACTTTCAGGTAAATCTGCATCCATCTACTGCAATTTAAACACTGAATCCACCAGTATGTGGATTTGACACAATGAATCTAACTAGTCCCTGGGGGGGGCATTTCAGCTGTAATGCACATTCTTACTTATTTATCTTCAAACACTGGGGGAAATATTCTTGTAGGATAAATTAACAAAAGCAGAACTGCTGGATTAAAGGGCATAAACATTTAAAATTTTTATTTTTAGTAGTTATTGTCAATTTTCAATATATGACAGGTATATTTTTTAAATACTTGCAGTTTTTAATAGAAGTTATCTGATCAGTGTGTATACCCAGGCTTAAAACCTCAGTGTCATTGGTGGTATTCTTTTTTTTTTTTTTTTGGCAGTACAGGGATTGAACTCAGGCTTGCTGGGCAAGCATTCTACTGCTTAAGCCAGACCTCCAGCCCCTCAGCACTCCTAGTTCCTAACTCCCTGTGATCCTCCCTGACATCAGGTCATACTGAGATTTCCTTCCAAATAGCTTGTGAATGCGTCTCTTCTCTCCCCCACACAGGAAGACTTTCTAAGGTCTCCTGATTTATTTTATGTTCTGTAATCTGAACGCGTCCTATGTGAATTGTTTCTCCAACTAATGGTAAGCTCTTTGAAGGCTGAGAATTTCGGGGTTTTTGTTTGCTTGTTTTGGGATTTTAGACAGGGTCTTGCTAAGTAGCCCAGGCTGGCCTCAAAGTCGCCATGTAGTTGAGGTTGAACTAGAGCTCACAGTCCTCCTGCCTTAGCCTCCCAATTGCCTGGATAAGAGGTATATGCCACTACACTTGGCTTGAGCGTCTGTTTCATGTTTCTTTCTTTCTTTTTTTAAAGCCATATATATTCATCAAATAAGATACTTTCAATTGATACTTGTCATAGTGTGAGAATTTTTTTTGGTACTGGTATCTTATGCTTGTTAGGCAAGCACTATACCACTTTAACCACACACCCAGACCTTTTTGTTTTAGTTGTTTTTCAGATAAGGGCCTCATGCCTGCTGCCTGGAGCTGAGCTTAGGACTGAGATCCTCCTACCTATACCTCCAAGTAGTTGGGCTAACAGGCGTGAACCACCAGGGCCTACCTGTTATTTGAGACACAGTCTTGCTAATGTTTTGCCTGGGTTAGCCTCAAACCAAAATTGTAAGAATTTTGTTCAGCTCCCTCCAAATTGGTTACAGTCAGAGTCAAAAGAGTCACATTTGGTTTCCAGCTCTCCAGTAACTAGTTTTGTGGTTTTGTTTGTTTAACTTGTTTGGAACTTAAGATTTTTCTTCTGAAATGTGAACAGTTGAAGGAGATCAGAGTTTTTCAACCTTGACAATATTAAGATTCTGGACGAATAATTCTTTGTTGTGGGAGACGCTCTTGTATATTGTAAGAGCATCCTGGACCTCTATTCACTCACTGCCACCTGTTACAACCAAGCATCTCTTCAGACACTACCCAGTGTATCTGGAGGAGGGACAGGACTCCTTCCAGTTGAGAACTAGAGGAGTAGACCAGTACTTCCTAACTTTTTATGAGTCACGATTCTCCATTACCATCTGAGGACAGCTATGGACTTTGTTCCCAGAACACTGCACTTCATTTTGCATGTCATGTCAGCCTTTTATTGTCCCCAGATTAAGAAATTGCTGGACTATTACCGGAGATCTCTAAGGTCCACTTTGTCTCTGAATTTTGTAAAAGTTATGTAAGGCCTAAAGAAAAGGAACATTTTTTATGTACTGTGTAGTGTTTTGGGACGCTTAGTTCAGATAATGATTCATTTTGTATCCCAAATTCAAACCTATTATCTTGGTTATATTTTAAGTGTGGAACATGTTAATGACAATGAAACCAAGGACTAAATGTTCTTCCAATGCTCTAGATGACTCTCCACGCCCTGGACACAATAAGTTGTACTGGGCATACTCAACAAAAAGTCAATGGTCTTATCACGTATCCAGCCACACAATCTGGTTGTGTAAGAGCTCTAACAATGACGCTCTCCGTCCTGGGAACCACCTGTCCATGCGCATTGAATGCCTTCTGCTGTAAACTTGCCATTTCAAAAGTGTAAAATCCAACACATTGCATTCCTAGGATTTATCCAGGTCCATGGTGGATGTAGTCAATGAACGGATTTTAGTGATTATAACATACACCGGATGTGGAATCTCCTCCATTTTTCTGGGAATCGCAATGGTGACATACATAGCTTTTCAGTAAGTTCATACAGCTTTGCTCTGAATAAGTTTAATTTGGTTTGACAGATGCTGTTGTCATTGGAAGCTTGTTAATTTCATGAACAAATCACAATAGGAAGCAGTTAGACCTATTAGGTTATGAAGTGGGCAGGTTAAAAACAAAACAAAATAACTATCACTTCTAACAAAAGAGTGTAATTGGACTTTTAAAAAGAAAGATGGTTGGGACAGGAAATGACTTCTCTACCAGGGTACAAGAACACTGACCACAAAAGAAACAGTTGATGAAGTAGACTTCATTAACAATAAGAGCATCTTTCATCAAAAGACACAATTAAGATAGTGAAAAGGCTAAGCCTGGGAGAAGACATTTACAATGCATATATCCAACAAAGGACTTTTATGCAAAATGTAGAAAGAGCTCCTATAAATCCAAAAGCAAGATAGGCGATAAATTGAAAAATGCGCAAAAGAGTTGAACAGGAGCCCCTCAACCTTTACCAAAATGACTGATAAACATATGACAAAGTTCTCAGCATTATTACTCCTGAGAGAAATGCTAATTGAAACTGCAATTACATACCTGCGCACACACAGAATGGCTAAATCAATAAGTATTGACAATAGCAAGTGTTATCAAGTGTGTGAGACAACTGGCGCTCTTCTGCATTGCGGGCTTTGGAAGTACAACAGGCACAGATTCCTGAGGGCATTCTTTGGCAATACTTTCTAAAGGTAAAGCTACATGAAGCTGTTGACCTAGAAGTTTCAGGCTTAGGTATTTACCTCAGAGAAATGAATGTGTATGACCATCAAAAGGTATGTGCTAGAATATTCTCAGCAGCTTCAGTCATAGTAGCCCCAAATGAGAAGTGACCTCAGTGTCCTGAATGAATAAACTGTGGTATATTTGCAAAATGAAATACTGCACAGCCATAAAAAAGAGCAAACTACTTCTTCACAGCATAATATCTACATCTCGTAGACACAGAATTGAGCAGAAGCCAGGAAAAAGAGATCATGGTGCACGATAACGTTTCTATGATGTTCCCAGTACAGGCAAAACTGAATCCATGGGGATAGAAGTTAGAGTGTAGGTTATGGCTGCTGAGGGTTATTGAAAAGGAGAAGCATAAAGGAACCCTTTGAGGTGCTGAAAATATCCTATCCCTTATCTGCTTTTTCTTCTTCTTCTCTCTCTCTCTCTCTCTCTCTCTCTCTCTCTCTCTCTCTCTCTCTCTCTCTCTCTCTCTCTTTGAGATAGGGTCTCACTATGTAGCTCAGGCTGGCTCTGAACTCCCAATTCTTTTGTCTCAGTCTCCCAAATGCTTGGGATTACAGGTATGCACCACCATACCCAGTTTCTACCTCTTGATCTGCATGGAAGTTCACAGGTCTGTACACATGTAAAGACTCATTGAGTGCTTCCCTAACATCTCTGCAATTTGCAATTAAAAACAATTAAACCGCACATTCAGCTGGGTACCAGTGGCTCACACCTGTAATCCTAGCTACTTGGGAAGCTGAGATTAGGAAGATTAAGGTTTGAGGCCAGCTGGGGCAAATAGTTCGCAAGACTCCCATTTCCAAAATAACCAGCGCAAAAACGGACTGGAGGTGTGGTTCAAGTGGTAGAGTGCCTCCTTTGCAAGCACACAGCCCTGAGTTCTAAACCCCAGACCCACCAAAAAACAAACAATGGCCCCTGCAGTCATAGGAAGTTAAGATTGCAAGTTTTGAATTATTAAACGTTGAATAAAAATTATAAAAGAATCAAAGGGGAAATTATATTTTTTAAATTTGAAAATATACTAGGTCAATTTTCAAAAGGAAAATTCTGTTTCTTAGGGAAACTTAAGGCCATGTTTCCATGGCTCCAAGCATCATGGTCTTTGGAAATATTCAAGTGACTCTATGTGAAATGTTTTCCATAGTCATCCTGTTATCTGGAAAAACAGCCTGCTGAACTGGCAATGATAGAATTTTAGTAGCCAAGAAATATCTTCCGTCCCTCCTGCTAAATAAAAAAATAGGGAAAGGGCTGCCCAGCTGAGAGAGGCAAGTATTAATCCTGTTTGTGAAGGTTATTGTATTTAGGATACTTTGACTACCTGGAAAGACAGTGGGGGAGGTCTCTAAAATTCAATCCATGTAAAGTAAAATGAACAGTTTAATTTTTGAGACAGGACCTTGCTATGTAGCCCAGGCTGGCCTCGAACTAATGGTCTTCCTGCCTTAGCCTCCAGAGTGCCAGTATACCACCACGCCTGATTATTTAATTTTAAGAAACAGTGTTTTTTTTTATTATACAGATATGTTGACCACACCTAGCTTAATATTGTATTTTGTCTTTTAGCAAACTTCGAAAAGATTATCCTTCCAAAATCCTGATCAACTTGTGCACAGCACTACTGATGTTAAACCTGGCATTTCTGGTCAATTCCTGGTTGTCATCGTTTCAGAATGTGGGACTTTGTATCACAGCTGCAGTGGGACTTCATTACTTCCTGCTTGTTTCTTTAACTTGGATGGGCCTAGAGGCAGTTCACATGTATTTTGCTCTAGTCAAAGTCTTCAACATATACATTCCAAACTATATCCTTAAATTTTGTCTGGTTGGTTGGGGTAAGTATATCTGCCACTGTCTGTGATGTTTCTGTGTTAAGCCTGTGTGTCTCCATCTTGGTCTGTTTTGTGCTGTGTAACAGAAAATCTGAGTCTGGGTAATTTCTAAAGAAAGATTGTTTCTTAACCTCTGGAGGTTGGAGAGTCCATGCGATAACATGGTAGAAGGCATCACGTGGGCAAGAGAGAGGAGGGAACAGAATTTTTCCTTGTATAATAAATCTACTTCTGAAAAACGGAATCCATTCTCACGATAATGTTATTCCATTCTTGAGGGCAGAACTTTTATGACCTAATCAACTCTGACTCTTAAAGAGCCCATCTCCTAATACTGTTGGAGTGGGGAGTAAGTTTTCTCCATGTGAATGTTGGGGGACATCCACACTACAGCAAACTCCATTAGACAAATTATTTGGGACCAAAATCTGTTAATATCGTAAGTAAGGAATTCAGGATTATACCACTGGTGTTTGGGTTTGCATCTTTTTTCCTGCCTGTTTTGCTTTATAAATTCTACTTTTAACCTTTATAGTGAAGAGTTGGTTAACAAATACTTATTGAGCACTGCCTTGTGTGCTGTGCCAAGTGCAGGATCCCCAGTAGTGAACCTGTCAGATTTGAGCCCTTCCCTTACAGAAGTTATACTCAGATCAAACTCTTACTGACATATTATATACCACTTAGGTGGCCCTCGCACATACCAGATGCTATTCTAACTACTTTAGAATTTAATTTAATCTTCACAGAATCTCTCTGGGATGAGTTCCATTGTTATTCCCACTTAAGGCACCCAGGCACAGAAAGACTAGGTAATTTGCCCAAACTCACAGAGCCAGTAAGTGTCACAACTAGAACTTGAACCAGGGAATCTGTCTCCATAGTTTGGACCTTTAACCTCTGTGACCTTGCCATATCATTTAAGGAACAGGGCAAAGCCTTGAAATGGGTGAAATGGGGTCCAGTCAGCCATGACCTGACTCTTACCATACCTCCTGACTGTGACTATCACTGCTGCCCTTGGAAGACACCAGGAATGGAACTCAGCACGGACATTTCCTAATATAAATGCTTTTCTATTGGTTTGGTTTCCTGTATTTCTTTTTTTGTGTTCCTACACATTCATCTCTTATGCATCTGTACAAACATTTCTTTTCTTTCTTTTTTTATTAGCATCTATTAAAGGAGTTTCACTGTGACACGGGCACAGATGCTCACAATGTACCCCGATCAAAATCACCCCCTCCAGTTTTCCTGTATTCCTAACTGACATCATTGGATTAGCTCCTTTCCCTTCCTCCCTTGTCTATTCAAAATAGATTTGGTGTTCAGAACATGGCTGGAAGCACAGGAGGTGTTTATGAAGCAGGTTACATGGGGTACTTAGGAAGACTGACTTTATCTTCCACTGCCTGCATGAACGCCATAGCTTCCTAATTAGCTACTCAGCCTTTTGATAAGTTAATTAACATAGTGTACGCCTACATTGGCTACACAGTGTTATCTATGCTAGTGTGGGGAGCAGAGAGAGGCAAATATTAAACAAAGCATAATCTAAAAACTTGTTTCTGCACACCTTGGAATTCATTAGAAACAGAGCCAAAAGCAGTGCTTGGGTGCCTGGCATCCCTCATCTTGATTCAGCCAGAGGACTGAAAAATATTGTGGAAGGGTCCTCATGAATAACCCAAAAATTGGAGAACCAACATAGGTCTAATTGTCAGAGTTGATCCTGGCTTTTCTCTTTCCTCATCACTACTCAGTCGCAGCTCTCTTTGCAGACTCTTCCTCCCTCACTTATTTCTTTCATGTCGCTGTTCTGCAGGGTTTGCTTCTTGACTCTCTCTCCATACACTACCTGGGGTACGGGGAGAGGCAAGAAAAGCTAAGGCAGGAGAATCTTGAGAAATATCAAGTACACACACAAGCCAACACAAAGCCAAGGCCAAGGACTGACTGGCTGACCAGTAAAGAAAGATGCAAGAGCCACTCTTATATTCAGTTTATTACTGACAAAATCACTGAAAGGAAGAGTAGTTAAAAGTGCCAGCTCCCAAGTTCTCAAATCATACTCTAAGAAAGAATAACACCAAAACAAAAGGGGACAGATGACTGCTGCACAAGTTGTGGGATTCCCTGTTGTTGACAAGCAAGTTCCAAATGGAAGCTATGTGGTTATTTTTTCTGCAGCTCTGTTCGGAGAGGGTAGGATACAAAGTCCCACATCTCCCCAGAACCTGGGAGGTGATGAGAACATGTCTCATGACTGTCTCCCAGAGGAGACAGGGAGACGAGTAAGAGATGACATTGGAACATCTCACAGGCTTCCCTTCGTGGAGGGCCACAGGGCACTCTGCCAAAATTCTGATAAGCTGACATCCAAACCTTTGCCCTAGACACAAGACTCACCAGGGAGCCACTGCAGGGATTTTTGGAATATTGAAACATTAGACATATACAATCAACTAGAAGGACAATAAATATTAACTCTGACTTCTTAATGTCAAGGCAACCTGTTGCAAAGGTTTATTCCTTTATTTAAATCCCTGTCCAAGGCAGTAGATTTGTTCACATTTAAAAAAAATAATGGGGGCTGGCAGAGTGGCTCAAGTGGTAAGAGTGCCTGCGTAGCAAGTGTGAGGCCCTGAGTTCAAACTCCAGTGCCGCCGAAACTAACTCACTACCAAGAGGGATTTAAAAAAACAACTATGAACATGTAAACTTTAGGACTGCTGTGTAATTCCCTCCTAACTATGAGGCTTTCCTCCATCCCTTCCTTCTAGCCTCCCTCAGGTATTTTTGGAAAACATCTGCAGGAGCCTAGGTCCTGTGCTAGGGGTGGGCTATTCCAATTGGATGGAATTTTCCTGTTAATCACAGAACAGAAGAGTAGAGGATTGTTAAGATGCTTAGCACTCAGGGGTTTGGAACAGGTTTGAGAACTATCTTCCAAAACCTTTAAAATGTAAGTGGGTGCATGCTCTTTAGTTTAGAAGAAATACAGTTTTGGAAATAAATCATTCAAGTTTTGCAGATGTCCATGAAATTGGATTTTGAAACCCGGGGTCTATGCTCCTGTCACGTTTGACCATTTTGACTGAACTGATTGCTTTATTAAAGTCTGACTGAGTTGACTGGTCGTTAACTGGTCGATGTACTCAAAATGCCAAACTAGTAAATGAGTACGGAAATGGCTTCCCTATCAAAAACAGGACTGAAGGGTGCAACTGATTGCCTGTTCCCTTCCTCCAAGGTGACCTAGAGACAAAGATAGTAGGGACTAAGGGGCAGTATTCAAAGAGAGAACAAAATCGACGGCCCAGCATCTGAGAAGAAATGCTTGATGCAAACTTGCATTCCAATGAATTAGGTACTTCTATTGCCAAGTTGAGTTTTTGGCACTTGAGCTGTTTTTAATAACCAGTGGGCGTTGTATTGGAGCCATGGCATGCTGTTTAGTTTAGCAGATTGGAAAACTCTGAGAAATGTTTAACTTGGAAGAATTCACAAACATTTTGCAAACAATGGTATTTTGATGCCCGCACAGCTGTGGCTAATTTAAAGCGTATCTTCCTGTACTAGTGCCCCCATCCCTCACCCCAGACATAACAGGATCCTTTGGCTTGCTTTCCCATTCTAGGAATTCCAGCAATCACCGTGGCAGTCATACTCAGTGTGAAAAAAGATCTATATGGAACTCTGAGCCCAACAACTCCATTGTAAGTACCAGCATCTCTGCTTCTCAAGTGGTGGAGCTCTGGCCAGGCTGGGTATGGGCTGGGGCTCGGTCTTGACCTTGATGAGCACTGAGTCTCAGCCTTCTTGCCTAAACACAGCCACAGGCACACTCATGGAATGTTTAGGTGCCTGGGCTCTGTATGACTTTGGGCAGATTACCTTACCTTTTAGCTTTGTTTCTTCTTCTGGAAAACGGGGCTAATAATATTTACTGTCAAGGTCATGTGCAAATTAAAATGACATCATGTACGTGAAGTGCTCAGCCTGTTGCCTGATCTTGGGTAAGTGCTCTCTAACTGGCAGCCATTAGGATTATAAAACTCACCATTGGAAAGATTCAGTGGCCACTCTGAGGAAATACTGAGATAAGTGGGAAAACATTTTCTACCTTTTAATAACAAAGGTCTTCCCTGCAGGAAGCTGCAAAGCTTCCCTTTGTAAACCGGCTCAGCTTCCATGGCCTCTTTTCTTTCCTTTCTTCTTCATTTGGTGGGTAAGCCTGTCCCTTTGGTCCTCTCAACCACAGCCACAAAAGAGTGGCCATTCCATCTCTTTTACAACCCTGTAATCCTTTAGGCTGTATGATATGGTGTCTGTTTTTACTTTCCATATCCAGTCTCTTTATGGTTGCATCTCAAGATCACATCCACTATAGATTTCCTCTCCCACTGGACTAGAATCAAATGTAGGAAGTCTTGCTCCCAAGACTCCTGTCTTTCATACCGAGACGACAGTTTCCAGCGGGTAGAAATTATATTGCCCTTTGCAGCCATGCTTTCTAATTAAAATTCCTTGTTATCCTTTCTTTCTCTCCATTTTCACTGGCTTTCCTTCTAGTCTCCCCCTTTGTCCTCCCTCTTTGCCTGTTTTTGTGACTTAAAAGGTCCCCAAGATCTATCTAATGCTGATTCTTCTTCAAAGATCAAAAGCAAAAACAAAAGCAGAACAGAATCAACTCAGCTCTCCCCCCAAACAGCCTTTTCACATGCGAATTTGTTAGTAAGAGGCAGATGGCTCTAAGAGTTTTGTTTTTTAAATAATTATATTTTGAAAGGTAATTCAACACATGGTACAAAATCCAAATGTACAAAAGGGTAGAGGCTGAAATGTAGGCCCCATTCCACGCCCCCCCAGTTTCTCTCCCTTGAGGTAGCTCTTATAACCAACAGTAAAATCTGTAGATATTCTTTTGCATGCTTTTTTGTTGGTTTTTAATTTTTAAAGTTATTTTATTTTTAATTGAAATATAACAGTTGTACATATTTATGGGGTGCAGTGGAATTTTGGATATCCATATACGTTGTGTCATGATAAAATCAGGGTAATTAGCATATCCATCACCTCAAATATTTATCATTTCTTTGTGGTGCAAACATTCAAAATCCTTTCTTCTAGTTAATTTAAAGTATACAATACAATGTTGTTGACTATAGCCCCTTTGCTGTGCAATGGAACACCAGATCTTGTTCCTTCTGTCTTTTGCAATGTTACATCCATTGATTAACCTGTTCCCACCCCTTCCTCCCCTCTACACTCCCCAGCCTTTGGAAACCATTATTCTCCTATCTATTTCTATAGATCAACTTTATTAGATGCCACATGAGTGACCCCTTGAACGCTTTGTTACTCAAATAATAAATATCCACCATGTTGTATGTTACTCTTTTCACTTAACAGTGTATCTTGGAGATGGTCCTCTATGGATCATTTGAAGAGTTTTCTATAGGTTCCTTCAGGGCTGAAGATAACAGAGAATCCTGGGTATCAGACTCTATCAGGGAAATTAGATGTTCTTTTACATACTGTCTCAACTCACCAACACATCAACTCATACACATATGAAGTGATGCACACCATGTCCAGGAGGCGTTTTCCTGGTTTTTAGCAAAGAGATCCCAGAGCCAATTGACACAGAGTCAAAACTCAGAGGGAATGCTTCTAGCACCTGGAAACATTAACTGAAGTGTGTGGTGTACATATGAACCACTGCACGTTTCTTCTTTTATAGAAACCATAGACCATTGATCTATCCAGTGGCTAGTGTTCCTTTATGTAGTCCAAATGCATCATATTTTAAAGCTGTACAACTAGAGCTGTCCTCTTTTGTTGCATTTTCATTAACTATAATCATCACGTTATTGTTTGACAAAGCATTCAGAAAAGTCAGCCAGGGCTCATGTCCTTTTACTGTGATATTTATCATGCAAAGCTGAATTTATCCTGCAAATAAAAAGCTCAGGTGTGGGGGGGGGAAGAAGAGAGCCACTTTGGAGGAAAATACATAATTTGGTTTTTTTGCTGTTGAGGAAGAAATAGTCACCTAAGGAAATAGACTGAGAGCTTTCTCCATATGGAGGGCAGAAATATCCTCTAGGATTTCTAACTTGGCATTGGAAAGGAGCCTGAACTGGGGTTCTCTTGGTAGAGGTGCCCTCAGATTAAATGAAACAGGCCAGGAGATCTTCCGAGACTCTGTAAAGAAGGAGTTTATGTTTCCCTACCTCACAAAAGTCTTCTCTTTGTTTCTTGCAGTTGTTGGATTACAGATGATTCTATATTTTACATCTCGGTGGTGGCTTATTTCTGCCTCATATTTATCATGAATCTCTCCATGTTTTGCATTGTTCTTGCTCAACTGAATTCTGTGAAATTCCAAAGCCAGAAGACTCGGAAGAAGATGATCCTGCATGACCTCAAAGGCACAATAAGCTTGACATTCTTACTTGGCCTCACCTGGGGGTTTGCCTTTTTTGCCTGGGGACCTGTGAGGATCTTTTTCACATATCTTTTTGCAATTTGTAATACTTTGCAAGGTAACTGCTGCTTCTTTGGCCTTTCTGTGGCTAGTAAAGTCTCCAGTAAAGTCTTTGTGGCTTTGGAAAATAATGTCACCTAGCAGAGACTCAAGGAAGGAGAAAACACTCCAGGAACCCCTGCTCCCAGTGAGTTGACATGAAGGCTGGCTAGATATTAGCCCTCATTAAATAAATACAGAGCCCTCTCTTTTACTCAGAGACATAGGGAGCAGCCCAGATAAGTGAAGCCAGATCTAGCTAATTTGTGTCGGCATCCACTGGGCTCTGGGAATGCATCTCCCTTGGATAATGGGGATCTTACTGTACATCTATATGCTGAGTGGAATATGTAAAGGTACCGAATATGCTCACTTTCCTCTACAGGACTTTTTCATTGCCTCAGGTAGTAAGGATGGGCTCTAGGAACTCTCTACACACTCTCCTTCAGTACCCTAGGAGGCTACAAGCACTTGGTTATAATCTAGACTGCCGGTTGAGGCCTTTGTGATGCTGCTACGCATTGCCTCTGTACAAAACCACCTGACCCATACCGCTGTATATTCTAGCAATGTCAAGAACATACCAACCTTATTGGAGAGTGTCCACAGAAGTGGATTAGGAACCAGGCACCTGTGTAGACTGCTTTCTCAGTGCTAACTCCCAGCTTCCCTTTTGTTCACTAATCTGAGGAGAAATGTGCTCACTATATCCAAAGAGGAGTCTAAGAAAGGCTGTCAAAAGAACAAGAAAGCAAGGCAGTTTTGAACTTCAAAAGGGAGGTGGTGTTTTCAAAACAGCCAGTCCTCCATTCCTTTTGTGAAATGGGAATGTAGTATCTAAGAGGGAGCCTATATGTGTAGAAGAAGAATTAATTGGCTGTCTTCTTGAAGATGAAAACCAAAAGCCCCTAAATCTGGCATCAACAGAACCAAGCCGTCTGTCAGATATGCTTTCTGTTAATCATGCACCCAACATTCCTAGTCCTGCCTACAACACAAAATTACCATCTTGCAGTGAGGGTATTTTCGGAGCCTTGAGTTTCAAATTCAAGTTACACACACACACACACACACACACACACATACACTCCCCAAATAACCTCAAAACAAGAATGCAGTGAAACAAGTGACAAAAGTAGCTTAAGGAAAAAAATGGCAAGCTAGTGATTCTGGCTGAAAGGAGGCATCCTGTGGTCACTTATGTTCATGATGCACCATTTGTGAAGGAGTATGCACAAGTTAAAATGCAGGTGACAAAACCTTGACATCTTTCATGCCTGTGTTCTGGTGAGTAAGCAGATCAATCTGTTATTGGAGAAGAAGGAAGGCTGTCAGGTGGAGAGGGAGAGCTGGCAGGCAGCTCATTGGAATTCACAGGCTAACCTTTAAGTCTGAGAACTAACTGAACTCCATGTGGGAAATCAGAGCAGTCATAGCTGCTTGATGTCACTGTTGCCCCTTGTTTATGCTGAAGCTGGAGGAGTTTTACCTGCTCTGAGACTGGGTTTGGTCCCATCAGGTTGCTGCACTGCCTTCTGGGTGGCTGCTGAATTCATCACCACGCTTGTTTGATTACAAATGGAAGTGAAGCCCTCGGGAGAGTTAGTGAGACATGTCATTTCGTTTAGCCTCCAAATTGTTGCCTCCCACCTGGAATCAGAGAGTCTCAGGGCTGGGGCCTGGAGATGTTCCCAATCCAACTCCCCATCAAGTGACAGGAAGTCTTTTGCCTGTGCCTGAAACTTTCCAGAGACAGAAAACTTGCCATTCCATAAAGCAGCACATCCAACTTCTAAGCAGCTCTCGTTCTTCTACCAGCCTTCCTACCTGAGGGGAGGATTGGACAGTGGTTAAGACTCTGGGCTCTACAGTCAGACTGCCCAAGTTCAATCCTGATGCTGCCAACTCAATATTAGCTCTGTGGCCTGGGTCAAGTTTACTAGACTTCTTGGACTTTGAGTCTTTCATCTGTAAACATGAGACTAGTATCACAGTGCCTATCATAGCCTCCTTGCTTATAAACACTAGCTGGAATTTGTTATTAAATGGTTGTGCTGTAGCTGCTTCCCATGGCTCTTGGTTCTAATCTGACAACCACACAGAACAAGCGTAAGTTTTCCTTTTCATGACAGCCCTTTCAGATCTGTGACTACCACCTCTCCTTACCCTGTAGTTCCCACTCCAAGTTTGGCTTACCCAAATGCACACCACAGATTTTCCTCAAGTTCATTACTGTCCCATTTGCTCTATTCTTCTGTACTTCTGTTTGTCATCATCTTCTTAAAACAAAGCCCCCCAAACTGGACTGGTGGGATGCATGGTCAAACCAGAGCAGACAGTGGGAGAGTCCCACTTGCCTCAATCAAGATTCTTTACTTCCACTAAGGGATTACTGAAATAAGCTTTGAAGGCATTTGCTTGTGCTCACTTTGCAGAGTTAAGACCCTTCCGCTATCTAATTTACCATAGGACCAATTGCCAGTGTAGAGGCAAGTTGAACCCTGTACAGAGAATCAAGGTTTCCAAATTGCACTTGTGCCAAAATACGTATTTTGAGGCCCAAGCAGGCATTGCTAAGGCTATAGAAGGCTATGAGAATTTATGCATTGAGTATCTTGGAGTTCAAGTCATCAACCATCTAGTGAGCTGCCATATATACTACTAGAGACAAAAGGAAAGGTGACATGAAGATGAAAAGGAAATATACCCAAGCCCTTCAAAGACTGGACAGCTGGGTGGTGAGATGGGCAGTATGTGGAGAATTATATTGCTCAATGTGACAAGTATTATGAGAACCAAAGTGTTATGGGAGCTCAGAAGTGGAAAAATGAGTTTCAGTTTGAGGCATCTGTAAAATATTTGTGGGTAAAGATTTTGGATTTGGACTATAACTCCTGTCAATAAGTATTGGAGTAATTTCTGCCAATTCCTCCCCCAACTTTAGAAAATCCAACTGGCCCCCAAGGGAATTTACATTCGGGAATAGCTTAAGTCCTACTTTTATTTTCCAAAGAGATATTTTAGAAGGTGGAAATGAAAAATAGCCCATATTGCTGATAGATATGTTTAGCACCTCCCCCTCACTTGTAGGACAAAATTAGAGCTGGCAGTGGAAGTTGAGGGCACCAATTACATTGTTTCCACATGGTGTAATTGCACCAAAGATCATGCGTGTAGGTTATTTATGGCTGTGTCACAAATTACCCCCAAATTTCAGCAGTTTAACACAACATGCATTTATTATCTCCCACAATATCTGAAGGTCAGGAATCTAGGAACAGCCTTAGCTGGGTACTCCTGGCTCAGAGACTCTCATTAATTTGGAGTCAAGCTGTCATCTGGGTGTGTAGTCATCTGAACTTGACTAGGGCTGGGGAATCTGCTTCCAGGAAGGCCCACTCCCATGGCTGTGAACTGGAAGCCTTAGTTTCTCACCATGTGGGCCTTTCCACAGAGATGTCTTCAAGACAAAAGGCTTGATTACTTTTTAGAGTGAATGAGAGAGACTGGGAGGGGTGGGGGAGGGAAGGGGGAGGGAGGGAGAGAGAGATGTCTTTTGTAACCTAATCTTAGACGTGCTATGCCATTATTTCTGCCATATTCTGTTGGTACAATGTGACAATGTGAAAGGAGACTGTACAAGGGTATAAACACCAGGATGTGGGGATCGGTGAGAGCCATCTCAGAGACTGGCACTATGGTAACCCTTATTTCTCATGCTTTGGGATAGAGGGCAACCTAAGGGGAAATAGTAGTGGATATGAAGTCTTGACATAGACCCTTTTCCCCTTGCTACCTTTGGGGAGGCTAAGATAAGATCAGAAGGCCAGTAATGGCCCTGGAGCTCTTTGGAAGTAGTATCTATGGTGACAAGAGTAGGCCTTTGTGTGGGTATTGGTGATAGCTGGTGAAAGAGAGCTGAACAAGACTGACCTTCTTCTCCTGGCTTAGGATTCCTCATTTTTGTGTTTTACTGCGTGATGAAGGAGAGTGTGCGGGAGCAGTGGCACATACACCTCCATTGCAGGTTGTGGCGTCTGGATAATTCTTCTGGTAAGATGCCAGTCTGGGTAAGGTGTGGAATTTTATGTGTTTTACAAGACTGATAAGACTAACTCATTCCTTAACAAGTTCATATAGCCAAAGCATCAAAATAGGGGATGTTTCCATGCCATTAAAATGATTTGTGCTTCTGTGCTAAGATGAATGAAGTCAAGTGACGAATGTGACTTGGGCCATACTTTAACCTAGTGGAGCTTTCGTTTTGGCCCAGATTCCTTGCATTGTTTGTCATCTACG
This sequence comes from Castor canadensis, assembly GCF_047511655.1. Lineage (NCBI taxonomy): Eukaryota > Metazoa > Chordata > Mammalia > Rodentia > Castoridae > Castor > Castor canadensis. The sequence goes on along the minus strand of NC_133405.1, from coordinate 17,533,181 downwards.
TCATCTTAGTCTTGATTCATCAGAAGAATATTGATTGTCTGCTGTGTTGCAGGCATTGGGTCACAGGGACAGAGTGGTTTGAGGGGATGTGAGAGGTAGGGGTGGCAGTGGAGAGAACTTATCAATTCCTAGTATGTCTGGCCAGTGGGCTACCTGGGTGGCCCTTCTGATGGCATTCTCTGCAAAGTCAGAGATGCAATGGACTCTACTCTTGCCTCTTAGCACTGGTGCTTGCCCTGAGGATGTCTCCAAGGTGGCACACTGACGTCACATGTATCAAAAGGATCTTCCATCCAATTCAGGCAGCTTGTCTCAGTCTCAATACAAGCCCCAGTCTGTTTCCTTTAGGGAAGGCAGTATTTGAACTCTAAAATCTAGAAGTAACACCAAGGTCCCCCTCCTTTATGCTGGGTGTATCAATAACCTCTTCCTGTGACACACATTGCAGCATAAATTTACTTCTCACAGCTTCTCTTCAGCTTAGAAAAGCTGACTCCCAGAATGAACAAACACTGTTCACTGGGCTTTGTATTCTTGACAGGATCATTGAGGGAGATATAGTTCACATGTCATAAAGTTCACTCATTTGAAGTGTAAAATTTGAAGACACTTATACTTTTTTGGGTGTCATTTCAGATGGGAGCATCAGGTGTAGGGTGCATGTTGGGTCTGAACAGGAGAGACTGAAGAAAACATTTCAGCACAAGTTGTTGACGCCATCTTTCAAGTCGACGGCAACTAGTTTCACTTTCAAATCTATAGGCTCTGCACAAGAAACTCCTTCAGAAATAAGCTTCTCAAATGGTGAGAACAAAGGCTGTTTTGTCTACAATCATATATCAGACACCTGCAATTAATGTGAGACTGTGTGTGTACTGAGTCTTGGGTAGTACTTCCTCCTCAAAATCAAGTGTGTGTGTGTGTGTGTGTGTGTGCACTCATTGTTGGCTGAGAAAGTGAGAAAGTGTGGATAGAAACACCTGTTGAACTTAAGTATACACACATCTGAAGAGTTATTAATTTGATGGGGGAGAAAGAAGACAGGAGGTGAAAAAGTCATAGGCAACTGAAAACAATTGTCACAGACTGTCGAAACCAGAAAGAACCTTAGACATTGCCTAGTCCAAGCCTCTCATTTTACAGAAGTGGAACCTTAATCTGGTTAAAGGAAAGTGCCTTGTAGACAGTCACACAATCCATCAGCAGCAGACTGGAGAGGTCTTCTGACTTTCGGGGATAGCACACCCAACCAAGACTACTCTGAGTTAAAACAACTCTGTGGTGTTCACTTTCTTCCACAGGAAACTGTATTTCTAGTTATAGACAGAACACCAAACTTGGGGTGACAAGGCTTTGGCTCAAGTCCCAGCTCTGTCGCTAACTCTGTGACCTTGGGGACCTCACCACCCTGCTTGGAGTTACATTATTTCTAGCGTTAATATGAATGGGGTAGAATGGATGATCTCCAAAGTACCTAATAACTCAAGGTCTGTGTCAAGTAGCACTACTTGCAAGTTTAGGCTGGTTGACCAGAGCAAAGAGTCTCAGTCTTCATCTTTGTATGGGAAAGTTCGTGGTGTACATGGCAAAGATCTTTCCCTGACCACAAGCATCCGTCAGACTCTGGCCAACTAACCTGTGAATGTGTTCTGGTGAACATATGGAGGCACTATAGAGGCATAGTCCAGAGAAGGCCTGGCTTGTGGAAGCTCATTAGTAGAACATAGTTGGGTCTTATTGGAAAATATCATTTTTGCAAAAGGGTTGTTAATATTGGCTCTTTTGCTGTCTCTGGGGTATATCATTTATTTTATTGGCAAATAAATAGTGCAAATGTAAACATATTTGCCTCCAGAGGAACAGTAGTAAATACATATCAAAGAAATCAATGTTGTTATACTAAACAATAGATCTGGAGAGCCAGGGGTCTGGAGGCCTATCTCAAAATGCTCATCAGTTGTGACTGTAACTCAGCCAGAGATCAGAAAGACAGCCATAGATTTTAAAACTGAACTGTGACTGCTAACATCACATTTGTGGTAGTCAGAAGCTCAATCCCATTAGCCTAAGTGAAAACTCATGTCTTCCATGTCACTGAACTCCCTCAAGCTTGAGAAATAACCAGATTTGCAGTGTAAGTATATCAGATCCATATGGGATACAGACGTGCTCCTCTTCCTGAGGGCCTCCAAGGTTTGGTTATGAATATCCTCCCCTAGGTTAAGGTTAAGGTCAAGGTCAATAAAGCTGTCTGTTATTCACAAAACAGGAAGAACATACAATTGTTGCCTAAGCAGTGAGGTCAGAATTAATTAATTCCCCACAGATTTATATTAAAACTATCTAAAGAAAGCAGCAGAGCCTTCATTTTCTTTCTAATTATTCATTCCTTCATTCTATGAAATTCTTATACTTCTATGTACAAGGCCCTTAATGCCCCAGCTGAAAACGTTCTTTTTTTTCCTTCTTCAATGCAGACGACTTTGATGGAGATCCCTACTGTTTCTCTCCCTTGAGCTGTGAAGTCATGCCTAATTGTTTAAGAAGAATATTACCTGCAGAAATTAAAATGAATTCCATTCACAAGCAAGGATCTTTTTCAATAAATCTCAGCACAGATGCTCATCTCCCCTCATCCCTAGATTGGGGAAAATGTTGAATTTGTGAAGCAATCTGCCCCAACCTCATATTTGGAATATTGTTTTGGAAGAGGCAGAGTGAGATAATATTTAGGGAATATTAAAGTCAGAATAATTCTATTTGATATTACAGTTGTTTCTCAACATTGGAACCTATAGATGCTATATTAGGGGAGAGAGGGGTACAGCATTGAAGATTTTGTTTCAAAAATTCTAAGTGTACCATATCCTAAAAGAAAAAAAAATCAAGACCAAATATCTTACGCCCTACCCTAGGAGCTAAACAACTTTAGGTGCCCAAAGTGTCAGGATAAGCACAGGGGATTGTAGGTAGAAGAACCATGAGATCATATCTCTTGGGAAAACACCTTTTGTTATTTGCTTCTCATGACAAAGCACCTAAAGTCACCATTTTTCAAGTCTTACTCTTGATTGAAGCCCCTTATTAAAATGTAAACATGTTTTGTGAAAAGGGTGGCCCATCAATCCACAGGCAAGCAGGGATTCCATAGTAAGGACTAATTTCTCAGCCAAGAGAGCCCCTCAGGGAATAGCAGGCAGGGTCCTGAGGAGTGAAATAGAACAGAAACTGTCTTAAACTAATGGTTCTCCCTAGGAAGGAAAGGACAAATCAGGGTGCACAGGACAGTAGGGGAGGAGGAGGAACGGATCACCCAAAAGCAACAAGAGTGAACAAAGATGGATCTTGCCAGCTTTGCCTTTGTGCCTAAGCATGGTGAGAGACTTTCTCAGTCTCATCCAAATACCACCACCAAGGTTTCCAAGCCAAGCATGCTGCTCACATTTGGCCTTGGGCACAAATGAGGAAAGAAAGGAACATTCTGGAAGGATACATAAGCAACTGGGAACAGTTCAAGAAAGGAAATTGGGTGTAGGGTGGCAAGGGAAGAAGAGAGATTTACTTTTCATTCTATGCTTCTTTGTATCTTTTGAATCTTGTTCTGAAAAAATACATTACCTCTTTGACCAATTAATAAATGAATACATAAATGATCTTTTATTAAACAGACTATTCTGATGAGAAAGAAAGATAAACTCCTGGATTTCAAAACCATAAATCAGGGTTTCCATTATTCCTGTGAATGTGTGTGATGCAGTGAACTGTGGTGTCAGCAGAGCGGGGATCCAATCCAGCTCTGTCACTTCCTAAATATGAGAACCCCCCCCCCAGAAGTAACAATAGTTATACATTCATCACATAACTGAAGTGAAGCTTAAATGAGATGAGGTGTGACAATTTTCTAGCACAGTGAAACACAGCACTTCTTACATTCTTTTCCTTTTAACCCCCTACCTGCTTACCACTTCCCCTGCCCCAAGCCACAGCCACCATGTTTACTCCATTAGAAGTATCACATTGAATCCTATAAGGAAAATTTAGCACTGACTATTAAACAGAATGAAGCTGGTGCTAGTACCTTGTAGAAAGTTCTTAGGCTCCTCTTGCCCCTGTTAGCAGCTCACATACTATTAAAAAAGCAGATAGGTGCTTGGCAGTGGTGGCTCACACCTATAATCCTAGCTACTTGGGAGACTGAGATTGGGAGGATTGTGGTTTGAGGTCAGCCAGGGGAAATAGTTCACGAGACCCCCCCCATCTCCAAAAATAACCAGAGCAAAACAGACTGGAAGTGTAGCTCAAGTGATAGAGAGCCTGTTTTGCAAACATGAAGACCTGAATTCAAATTCCAGTCTTTTTTTTTTTTATTGTTGTGCTGGGTGGGTCAAACCCCAGTCTTATCAAAACGAAGGTAGATAGGCCCTTAAGACTCAGAATATCTGTTGTTGGAATTTATCTTTTTCCTATGAAATTGTGTGTTAAGGAAATTCTACATGCATTGTCCCCTATCTGGTTTCATGTATACTTTTGTGTAAGGGAAGATGAGTGATCCTTTCTCTCTCCCTCTCTCTTTCTGTGTGTGTGTGTGTGTGTGTGTGTTTGTGTGTGTGTGTGTGTGTGTGTGTGTCTCTGTGTGTGTAAGGACTAATATAAATGATGGTCAAAATGTTCAGAATGTTACATGTCTTTGAACTGACAGCATTAAGTTACTGTCACTCAAAACTAGATTTAAGGACAAGATCTGGTTGTAATTAGGAAATCTACAACATGTGCCTTATGCAGATGATTTGATCTGTTTGATCTGATTTGGCTGTTAAAGTACCCATGATCGTATTTATTTTCAACAAGTAATAGGACCCTGATTGTTCTGCTGCTGCTGGAATGATGTCTCTAATGACCTGATGTGCTGTCAAGAACAGACACGATGTTTTATGGAAAAGTTCGTGATTCTTGTCATGACGCCTCCTGTTAATTAGTAAAACATGGGTTTTCTGCAAATTAGATGACAGTTTGAAATAGCAGGGAGAACACAGATTAAACATCTTTAGGCTGTCCTTTGGTTTGTTCTTCCTGGACCACAAAATGGTTGGCACTTTTATGAAGACAGATCCTAGTAATTATGGAAAAGAAGCCTTACAGTCTTTGGATTGCTTTCAGTCAACCTTTAGCTTCCAATTACTCATCGAACCTTGATATGGGGAGAAAGACAGGGACACCCCACACTTAGCCTACTACTTCCGGCAGCTGTTTGTCTGGGGAGACCAGGCCCACACACTGGTGTAAATGACTAAAGCAGGGATGTGGTAGAAGACAGGTGCTTCCTGGGTAGACAACGATGCAGGCTTTAGTAAGGCTGGGAGTGGCGTGTTCAGGTGGAACCAGCAAGGGTGAGGTAGGTAGCTTGGGTAAGGCGGGACTCCATTTTCCAACACCACAGGCAAATGCTCTTTATTGAGAATTTTACAAAGCCCCTTTGGAGCTTCCGGGCACAGGCTCTCGCTGTCCATTCTCTGTTATGATTGCAGACAAGCGGGCAAAAACCCGAAGGTAGTAAACTCTCTGGATCAAGTCTGAGGAAGCTCCTACCCAGGACCCCTATGTTCTATTGTTAGATGTTCCAGAGGTGACAGCGACCATCTGTGATGGGCCCCTCCCCTCCACCCAGGGATAGGGGAAGGTTGGGGATGATGAAAGGATGAGGGAGGTAAGACTTCTAACTTCAACAGCTCAGGCCTTTGGTGAATTGGTGGGTTTCTGGTCCTAACCTTCAACCATTAGGGGCCACATAGAGTCTGGAGAAATGGAGGAAGGCCCTTCTTATGGTGATTAGGCAAAACAAGCGAAGTGATTAAATTCATACTTATACTGTCTGGTCCTTCATAGCCACGCCATAAATATTTGTCACGTGCATGTCAGGATATGCATAAATGAATGAATGGTCTAAACTTGTGGGGTGAGGCAGGATGGGGAAACAAAGTTCTTGCTCCCTCAGAAAGCAGTATTGCCCCAGCAGGGTCGGCTACTGGAAGGTTTTTAAAGACTGGGCGTTGGGACCTGTGACAGTTGGTGAGGTAGGGGTACATGACATGGGGTCCTCCCATAGAGGCTGTGTTTCAGTGTGGGGCACAAGGTGAGAACACTATTTGTCTTCACTAATTTCTGCCACATTCTGCCACTGGATAGAGTCTTTTTCCTTCTCTTAAGCTGGAATTGTGTAAGTTTCTTCTTAGCAATTTTCATGAGACAGCAAGGAGGTTGTAATGGGGGCCTGCTTGTCAAATGTGTCAAATGCTATTCTTTTTTGGGGGGATATTTTCTATTGCTGGGAGTGGAACTCAGGGCCTTGCCTTGCTAGGCAAAGCAAGTTCTCTACTACTAGTCTTAGCCAAAAATCATAAACCAAAATATTTTTCAAGAGGCAACAATTTCTTCTTAAATTAACAAATGAGTGGGCAATTTAAGTATCCAGCAGAAGTCTGATATTGATCAAAACAATCTATAATTAAATAGGGCAGTTAGGCTAGCCTTAGAAGTAAACAATTAGCCTATGTCTATAATAGTTAAATGAAATAGCATTTCAGCTAGTGTGACTCAATGTTCAATAAACAATATAGTACATGACTTGCTGCATGTGAAATCTTCATCATGTGATGTTTGATCAAAGGCAACTGACCGACCAGGTGGCCTCAAAAGATCACTCAGATCGAGGAGTGGTGGTGGCCACCTATAATCCCATCTATTTGGGAGGCAGAAGCTGGATCATGGCAAGTTCGAGGCTAGCCCAAGGAAAGATAGTGAGACCCTATCTCTTGATCCACATCCCCAGTCATTGGTTTTTGAGAGGGGGTGGTCTTACTATGAATCCAAGGTTGGTTTAGAACTTGTGATCTTCCTGCCTCCAACTCCCAAAGACTGGGATTACAGGTGTGCACTACCATCTTAGCAGAAATACCTTTTTAAAAAACTTTGGAGCCATCCCTTTGAAATAGAATCATCAAGAAAGATAGTGTTCTTATCTCCCAGCCTCTGTAGGAGGGTAGAAGCCTAGCTCCTTCAAGTGCAATTTTGCCAACACAGATGGCCAAACTGCATTACAACTTCTCCCCTAACTTCCTCCAATGCATTTCTTCTAGCTCACCTCAACACTTAAAACTCCCCCACATTTTATTTCCACAGAGTTGAGTTCAAGTTGTCTCCTCCACTGAAGTAATCTTGATCCCTATCAAGACAGTCCTAAATAAAATCTTCCTTGTCTGTTTAGAAAATGATAAAATACATGAGTGTATGAAAACAAAGGCTGAAATTTACAAATGTAGGCTGTGTTACCTTAGTGCTAAGTAAACTTAGTTTTCCATTAATATGTAAGCTTCGTGAGGGCAAGAACATTGCCTGCCTTGTTTACTGCTGTGCTGTCATTTTCCAGCACAAACTTCAGTCCAGATTCCTGGTTGCCAGCAACAGAAACCAACTATTTTTGAGTGGACCATGTTGTCAGTTCTGGTCAACCAAGTAAAGGAACCTTGTTGGAAGGGTTTTGGCAACTCGGATAATTTGTGGAAGGTTAAAAAACAAGACTTGAAATAGGACAGAGGTGTCCAACGCAGTAAACACAGGGATAATCTTCTAGAAGACAACCTTCTCAGAAGGTCACCACTCCTGGGAAGAATAAACAGCAATTTTGTCTGTCCTTATGTTACTTATTTAGACTCAAAGTTCTACGAGACTGCTTCTCATCAGCTGAGCTGTATTGACCAGTGAGAGAAAGGATGTGATAGAGAAAACCTATAGGGAGCAATTTGGTTTTGACAGTGGTAGGACAGAAGTTTGGATATATCATCCTACCACTTCACTGTGGTAGAAGTCACTCTACAAGAAATTCTGAGAAGGTAGAAATTTAAAAATCCCACAGTGTGTCTATTACACACAACATAGGCCTGAGTATATCTTGACTGAATGAATGGCTAACATACTTCAGTAACATGCTTCATCAGAGAGAGTGCAATAGTGCTTGTAAGAGGAGATTTCTCTCCTACCCACCCTCAGGTCTTATTCATATACTTGCTCTTTTTTTTTTTTTTTTTTGAGGCTAAGGTGAATCAGGAAGTATTAAGAGAGCTGAAGAGTTCAAGATAAGAGTCCCAGGATGTAAGGAAAAAGTCCTGCTAGGAAAGGTGATCTTTACAGGTCTTGGCCTCACTTCAATGAAAACCGATATATGAAAATGCACTTATATGTTTGTTTGTCTATGTTGTTACTTTGCCACATCTCTCCAATTTAAACACCTGTTTAAATTGACTTTTTTGGCAGTACTGGAGTTTGAACTCAGGGCCTTGCACTTGCTAGGCAATCACTCTACCACTTGAGCCATGCCCCCAGCCCTTTTCATTCTGGTTATTTTGGGGGATAGGGTCTCACTTTTTGCCCAGGCTAGCATGGGCTTCGAGCCTCCTATTTTAGGCTTCCCACCGCACCTGGGATAATAGGAACATACCACCACACCCAGCTGTTGATTAAGATGAGGTCTCAGCAATTTTTTTGCCTGAGCTGGCCTCAAACCATGATCCTCCTGATCTTGGTCTCTTATGCAGATTAGGATGACAGATGCACAGCACTGTGCCCAGCTAGTGATTGAGATAGGGTCTCAGGGATCTTTTTGCCCAGATTGGCCTTGAACCGCCATGCTCCAGATCGCTACCTCCCTTGTAGCTAGGATTACAGGCATAAGCCACCAGCACCTGTCTGTTTAACTTTTTTGAAGGTATGTCACCAGATGGCACCAGAAGATGCCTTACCCCAAATATCTAACATCATATGTTGACCCTAACTTTTAGAAACCCTCAGCTTTGATTGAGGAGGGCTCATTGTCTGAGACAGAAAGCCAAGAGGAGTGCTTGTTATATTTTGCATCCGACCTTGCTAATGCCAAGATATTCACAAATGAAATTCATAGAAAAGAGGTGGCAAGTGGCACTCAGGGTCCCATGTTGGAGGACTCTGGTGTGGTGTAATTAACTGGTGTGATGGTTCATTCCTGTGATCCTAGCACTTGGGAGGCTAAAGTCAGAGTATTTCGAATTTGAGGAAAGCTTGGAATGCATAGCAAGTTCAAGGCCAGTCTGGGATACATAGTGAGACTCTGTCTCAAAACTCCAAGAGCTGGGGGTGCAGCTCAGTGATAGAGCTCTTGCCCTAGGTTCAATATGCAGCACTGCAAAAATGAAATAAAATAAGGCAAACCCAAAAGAAATCAGTAGTAAGCAGTAACTTACTATTAAATAAAAGGTCTCCTCTAAATGCATAAGGAAAGTACAGATGTTTCTTTAACGTATGCATACCTGTGTAAATCATTATGTAAATTAAACAAAAATTAGGACTGGCAAATTCCCAAGTTTCTAAAATTTACTTACGTTAACCTAGTGTTCATCATAGAAAGTCGAGGACTTTTGCTTATATGCCACATCACTCAGATGTGAGGGGAGTCAAGACTGAAAGATGTGCTACATTAATAGGGTAAAGGCACTCAAATCGGGGGACAGGGTAGATAGATGGTTAGATAAATAGATAGATAGTTTTCACCTTCAAAATGTTAGCCAGCTCATCCATCATGCTCAGTTGGTTGTGGGCAGCAGAGGGACTAGAAATGCAAATGACTCTGAGTTGCAGTGAATTTTGATGAAGGCCTAGTTCATGCAAGAAAGATTTTTTTGAATCCTCAGCCCACAAATTCCCAGAAGAATGGAAAAGTTTAGAGACAGTTACAAGGGAAAAATAAAGACCTAGTGTAACAGGTCTTTAAACACCAGTCCTTTTGAGAGTAGTTAGATAACGACATACATGACAGTGGACCACACTTCTAGAGAACCTAAGAAATCAGGTTTGGACCTGAGGTTGAGGGAATATTTCCTGGTGTTCGGGCTGGTGACTGGGCAGCTAGTGAGGGATGGAAGAGGATCCCTGTGTTCTCTCTGCCTCCTGTGGACCCAAGTCCAGAAATGTGAGCAGGTAAAGTTTTGGTGAGGTTTAGCATTCTTTGAATCAGTTTGTTAATCAAGTACAGTGTGCTGATCATGACAGACACTTCACTGTGCCCAGTCTTATGCTAAGCTTCATAGAGGGAGATGCAATGCTATAAAAGCCACAGTTCTACCCATAAGAAACTTGGACTGTCCTCGGGGTAATAAAACATCTGCACCTACAACGATTTCTCCAAAATAACATATGTTAACTCTTCAGATTGTGTGGCAGAGACCTTTAGGCATAACAAAGAGTGGTCACTTAACTATTAACCCACTTCCACAAATATATCTTGATCATTCACTATGTTTGAGGTACCGAACAAGACAGACACAGTTCCTACAACTGTCTGGGAAGACAGACAATTAAATTTGCAGTAATAATACAATGTGATGCTTTCATACGCCACTATTGGAGTTTTCAACTTATATGACTGGTGGAAGATCAACAGGTATAACTTATTTGGAATACTGTTCTCTGGTTTCTAATAAAATTAAGTATATTCTAGGACCTAGCACTTCCATGTCTAGGTATACATTCTAGAGAAATGCAAACATGTGTCCACTAAAATATTTGTACACAAATGTTCATAGCTCTTTTATTCATTGCAGCCAAGAAAAAAAGAGCGAAACAGTCCAAATGCCCATCAACAGGTGAAAGAATAAGCTAATTATGGGACATTCATACAATGGAATACTTCATTCTAGTAAAAAAAAGAATGAACTATGGTTACACACAACAATATGAATAAATACAATTTGTGTCAAAGAAACCAGACACAAAAGAGTATACGCTGTATGATTTCATTTATATGAACAGGCAAAGATAATTGAAGATTCTGTAAGTCAGAAGAGTGGTGATCTGGAAGAAGTACATACTGGAAAGGTGCAAGAAGGAGCCTTCTGGTGTGTTGGAAATGGTGCATGTCTTGATGTAGATGGTGGTTTGGCAGGTGTATACACATATAAAAGCTCATCCAGTTGCACACTTAGGATTGTGCACTGTTATAAGGATGCTGTCTCTCAACTAAAAAGTAGAGAGGGAAAATTCCACACAACTTATTTGAGGGCACTTTAGCAATATTTATCCAATATTAAATATGCATATGCTTAGCTCAGAAATTCAATTTTGAGCACTGCATTCTAGCACAGATTTCTACAAAGATTTGTGGGAAAGGTTACTCACTGCAACTCTGAAATAGTGAATACCGGAATAAACAAAAGATTCTTCAATATCAGAATGGTTAAAGAAGTACAGGCTATATAGAATATGGAATAATTTACAACCAATAATAAGAATGAGTTGTAGCGATATGATTAATAATTCAAAGATATGCATAGTCTATTTTCTACTCAAACAGTTGGCATGGTAATACGTGACATGATAAAGCATATGTAAAAACAAAACTTGTGTGTTTACAGACCAGAAAAGTCTAGAAGGATACATATTTCATTGTTAATAGTGATTTAGCTCTGAGAAAAAGGATTGGTGAGGCTCTCACTTTCTGTTTTATAGACTTTTGTATTGTTTTAATTTTTATAATAAGAAGTCAGGTGGGGTGGCACATGCCTGCTTGTAATCCCAGCTACTCTGGAGGCAGAGGCTGGAGATCCAAGGTTTTAGGTTAGACTGGACAAAATTAAGGAGATACTATCTCAAAAACAAACTTAAAACACCCAAAGAGGCTGAATGACTCAAATGATAGAGTGCCTTCCAGATAAACTAGAGGCCTTGAGTTCAATCCCAGTAGATCCATGAAATTTTCTAACAAGAATCCATAACTTTTGTGTCTTGAATGTTTAATAGTAAGAAGAATATATACAGTGTGATGAGTTTTCCTGAGATGGTAACAGTGGAGGTGACCAAAGGAAGGTTGCTGGAAAAGTTGATAAATTCTGTGATACATATATCTATATCTATACATACACATATATAATCCTTACAGACTTTTCTGATCTATAAACACATGTTTTATTTTTACATATACTTTATCATAATGCAAACTGATTTTTAGCAGAAAAATATTTTGTGGATATCTTTGAATTATTTATCATTTATATATGTATATAAAGTGTCACTCTACCACTTGAGCCACACTCCCAGTCCATTTTGTTGTGGTTATTTTGGAGATGGGATCTCACAAACTATTTGCCTGGGCTGACCTTGGACTGTGATCCTCCCAATCTCAGTCTCCCAAGTAGCTAGGGACTACAGGCATGAGCCACCAGGGCCTGGTTCTGGATTTTTGAGACAAGGTCTCGCTATGTAGCCCCAGGCTAGCCTAGAACTCACAATCCTCCTGCCTCAGCCTCCCTAGTTCTGGGAATACAGATGTGTACCACCATGCCCAGCCGGACATATGACTTTGAGAATCTTTTGGAACATTCAGGTAGATATCTCTAGAGAGGAATTAGTTATATAAATCTGGAGCACAGGAGAGCAGTTAGGGATGGAGACAGAGATTTGGGGAATATGGATGGCAATCAAAGCCACCATATGGGACTGAGAGTGTGGCTCAAGTGGTAGAGCACCTGCCAGCACAAGGCCCTGAGTTCAAACCCCAGTACCACACACACACAAAAAAAGCCACCAAACAGAGTGAATGCGATTGCCCAGGGAAAGTGTGAAGAGGAAGAATGGAAGCAAGTAAGCCCAGAAATGGGAAACACCAAGGAACAGGCCTAGTGGATCAGCTGCAAAGCACACCCTGAAAGAAAGACCAGAGAGGTAGGAAGAAAACCGGGAACGTGAGGTCCTACATAAGCCAAGGCAAGAGGCATACAATGGACAAGGTTCTCTAGAGTGACAAACTCTGCTAAGAATGCAAGTGCTGTAAGGACCATTGAGTGTTGAGATCCAGGAGGTTGAGTAGTGAGGGGAGTGGGGAAGGCAAATGTAGTGCTTTGCATAAACTTAGCCACTAAGTCGCAAGAGTTGGTAGACAGGGGGTCAGTGGGTAGAACTGAAGCTGAGAGAGGTTTGAAAAATGTAGTATTAAGATGGAAGAGACCTAAGCAGTTTTATATGGTGCGGTGAAGTAATAGAGGCATAGATTAGAATCTTGGGAGGGAATAATTTATTCAACAGAGAAAAGAAGGAGGGAATAGGATCCATGGCACAGATGGAAGGATTCCTCTTTGAAGAGATGGGGCACCCGATTGTAATGAGAAGGAAGGAGGCAAGGGTGGACCACGTGGATGCAGACAAATGCATAGATTTGGTAACAGGAATTTCAGGACGCTCATATTTGATAGCTTCTATTTTCTCTATGAAGTAGGAGGTGAGGTAACCTGCTGAGAGTGAGGGGGGAAGTGATGAGATGGCGAACGTTTAAAATAGCTTCCCTGGGGAAAAGGAGGAAGACATATATAGGCGAACAGAACTTGTAGGCCTGCTTAAAAATCCACTTGAAGTCAGAGAGCATCATTTGGATAATTTGGGGGAAGGGTTCTGTGGGGTCATCTTCTGAGAGAGAGAGTGGAGAGGTGGAGCGTGTACATGATGTCAAATCTCTGATCAACTGACTTGATTGACCAGCTTGTTCATTCAGTGAAGAATATGCTAACTTAATTACTTGGCACCACAAGAGCTCAACTCCTGATTATTACCCCACCTGAAGCATTCGGATTTAATTCCACCACTCAAGCCTCTATAGCACAGGGGAGAAAGAGAGACCCTAACAGTAGTGCTTCATCATTCTAGTCACAGCTCAGAAGCACTCTCCCCGACGATTCTTCTCCAAATTGGAATGCTTCTCATTGCAGCATTATTTATGGTGACAGGAAGTTGCAGACAATCCAGCATTCATCACCAAGAGAGGGGAGAGGCAAAGCATGGTGAATGCACTTTCTGGAGTAGTTTAAAGCAATTGGAAGCAAGGGATTAGTTGTATATAGAGCAACATGGACAGATTTTTAAAACATAGCAATGGGTTAAAAAACAGCACCAGTAAGAAATAGAATAATATATAGGAACGCAGCACATCATCTACAGAAATTAAAGATGTTCACTCCAAATGATAACTTGCATTTTGTAAGAACATATACAAAAAATGTTGTAATAAGCAGAAGAGACTGGTTGCTAATGAGGGAGAGACATTTGACTGAAGGGTGGGAATGACAGGGAATAGAGAAGTTTAAAAAGATACCAATGATAAATATGCCATGAGCTGAGTTTGATGAATTCAACCCTCTGCATCTAAGGCACCAACTAAATACAGAAATAAATAAATGAATCAAAACCCTCTCTAACTTCTTGGAGATTTTGTTGCCAGCAACATCTTTATCTTCTTCTCCAGGATTAGTGTTGATGAGGAGTGCGCAGGTCATCCAGAGCTGCCCCTCATTCCATCGCTTACCTTTTTCAGTTTTATCAAGGCAGGATGGACAAATAAAAATTGTATGTGTTTCAGCTGTACGACATGATGTTTTGTTACATGTATGTGTTGTGAAATGAGCACACAACTAAGCTAATTAAAATATCCATCACTTAGGTGCCTTGTTAGTGCAGTAGGTAGCACATCAGTCTCCTAAAATACTCATGGCCTCACACAGGTATCTTTTTTATGTGGTGAGAGTACGGAAGTTCTCCTTTGTCGAATTTCAAGTACACAGTACAGTATTATTAACTATAGTCTCCTTGCTGCATGGTAGATCCTCAGGACTGATTAACCTTGTAACTGGAATTTTGTACCCTCTGATCAACATCTCCCCACTTCCCACACTCCAACTTCTCCCATGCCCTCTTCTACTCTGCTTTTTCTAGTTCCGTGGTTTTAGATCCTTTATATAAGTGATATCATGCAGTATTTGTCTTGGCTGCATCTGGCTTATTTCAAATAAGCAAAATAATAAGTGAAATAATATCTTTCAGATTTATCCATGTCTTCACAAATGACAGGATTTCCTTCTTTTTAAGGCTGAATAGTATTCTTCTGTGTATATAGATCAGTTTCTTTAACTACCTATCCATCAATGGACACAGGTTGTTTCTGTATCTTAGCAATTGTAAGCAATGCTGCTACAAACTTGACTTTCTGAAGAACCTTTGACCTGCTGACAGCATTTCCTCTGGATATACACCAGGAGTACCATTGCTGAATTTTATGGTAGTTCTAGTTCTAATTTGTATCTCACCATGTATTTTATAAGTGAGGAAACTGAAGCCTGAGAGGGCAAAGGACTTGGTCAAAGTCACACACTTGGCTGTAAGGCTTGGATTAGATCCAAGTCTCCTTGGGCTCTACTCTGCTTTTCTTCTGTATCCCTTTGGAGAATTCTCACTGGTTTTGTGGTCATTGCTTCTTAAGTAAACGAAACTACATTCTATGGTTTCTGCTTCCTTCATGATTTTTAAAATGTAGAAATAAAATGAGGAAAAGGTGTGCCGCCCTGTTCTGCTTACAGGAGAAGAGTACTTAAAGACAGCAACGTTCACCTCATGCCATGAGTTCTTTTGTCTTTCTTTCTAGTGACTTTTATGTCTTATTTTTAAGTTATTTTATTAATTGTACAAATAAATACATGTGGTATGGTATGATACATTGACATGTGTGTATAGTATGTAACATTGGAATCAGGGGAGTTCACATTTCCATGTCCTTAAATGCTTTGTAAAAGTTTTCAATCAACATGTAATAATTGTTCATATTTATGGGGTACAGAAGACCAAGGTTTCTTAACAGACTTTTAAACCTATGATGCAATTTTGAATACTAGAATTTTTGCAGCACCGGGAAGGATTTTAAAAGTTCACTGAACAAATCAGTCATAATGATAATCTCACACCTACTGTACTCTAACAGTGCCTTATAGGGCCTGAGAAAGCATTACTGTATGTCAACATGACTCAGCGTTGTGTTACAGTTTGTGGGAAACAGTTCCCTGCCTTAGCAACACTCACTTATATACCCAGGAGGCTCATGAACAGCCAATCTTTCTTATATACCTATACAACATTGTTCTGTGACATTTACTTGATGATTTAAAATTTTAAAAAATTAACAGTTTGCCAGGCAGCTGTGGCTTAAACCTGTAATTCTATCTACTTGGGAGGCTGAGATTGGAAGGATCGTGGTTCCAGGCCAACCTGGACAAAAAATGTTTACAAGACCCCATCTCAATGGAAAAGAGCTGGGTGTAGTGGCACACACCTGTCATCTCAGTGTTGGAGGGAAGCATAGAGTAGGAAGATCTTAGTCCAGGCTGACTTGGGTAAAAAGTGAGATCCTATTCCAAAATGAGAGCAAAAAGGGCTAGCAGCATGGGTCAAGCAGTAGAGCGCCTACCTAGCAACAATGAAGCCCTGAGTTCAAACCCAGTACCGCCAAAAAGTGTTTTTAACATTTTTATCGAGGTATATTCAGTATACAAAGAACTGTACATTAATGTGTGCAATGTGATGAGTTGAAACATGTGCAATGACCCATCATACCATCACCACAATCAAGGTAATAGATATATACAATACCTCCAGGCTTCCTTGTATCCCCCCTTTTTGGGATAAGAACACGTAACATGAGATCTATCATCTTCAGAAATTTTTGAAGTGCACAACACCATATGGGTAAGTTTAGATGCTGTGTTGTATAGCAGATCCCTGGAACTGATCCATCTAGCACCGCTTACACTTTATGCTCATTGCAACAAGTCTCATTTCTCCTTTCCAAACCCTGGGCAACTTGTTTGATGTTCCCCCACACATGTTCCCCTTACACCATCTTGAACTCTCTATTATATGGCAAGATCTGCTCAACTTAATATTCTGAGGGTCATCATAACACTTAGTATTCTTGCCTACAGTAATACATGGCTTGATTGACTTGCAAGAGGTTCCATGAATACCTGCTGAAACCATGGTTCCATGCTGTGATGGGAGGCAGTAAGATGGAGTCAGGTCATGGCCTTGGTATATCAGAGAGACTGGAATTTGATGTTAGGCCTGTCATTATATAACCGATCTTTGGCAAGATATGCTTTCTAATTCAACCTGACAAACATTTATGGGAGTTTCTATATGTCAGTACTACTCTAGATGCTTGGGACACCAAAGTGAACCAAGCAGATGAAAGTCCCTGCCTTCACAAGGCTTGCATTCTAATAGAAGGACGTAGACAAATAGTTAATATACTAAGCAAGTAGATTATGTGATGTATTAGGAAGTGTTGTCAGGAACTAAGGGGAAGGTTGAGCAGGGGGTCTTAGACATGGGGTTGCTGGGGAGAGGGTAAAAGCTGAGGTATTAAATAGGGTGGTCAGGGAAGGCCTTCTTGAGAAAAGGGAAAAGAACTAGCCACATGGCTCTGCATGCTAGGCAGAAGCATTCCTGGAGAGATAAAGGGATAGGGAGGTATGGTTGAATTCTGGATGTATTTTGAAGGTGGATCTATTATGATTTCATGATGGAGTGGGTATGGAGAATGAGAAGAAGAAAGATGTGAAGAATGACTCCAAGGTTTAGCCTTAATAACCAGATTTTTGGAGCAGAGTTTCATTCTCTCTTACCTTTAAAAAAATCTTTTAAAATTATAAATTGACAAATTAGAAATAGCAATTATATTTACAATGTATAATTTGTCAATTTGTAATCTATACAAAGTGTTGTCATGCTATGTGTATACAGTGCTTTCTTAACTTTTTAATGTGGAAAAAGAGGAAAAATAGTGTTTTGAACATATGGAGATGTCTATTAGAAATCCTCATGGAAATGACATTGAATAGGAAGTTGGAGACTTTGAATTTGAAGTTCGAGGGAGAAGTACTGGCCGAAATATAAATTTGGGAATCATAGGTACAGAGATGGCCTACAAAGTGATGAGACCAGACGAGGCCGCCAGGGGAATGGTGGGGATAGAGAAGAGAGTCAAGGAGTGATTCCTGAAGCCCCTCCATATTAAGAAGTCAGAGAAGTGGCACAACCAGCAAAGGAAACCACAGAGCAATCCATGAAGATGGAGGACAATCAAAGGAATGTGGTGTCCTGGAAGCTAAGGGAAGAAAGTATATAAAGGAGGAGAGAGTGATCCATTGTCTTCAATGCTGCTGCTGTGTCAAGGAAGACTAAGAATGAGAATTGACCTATGGATTGGGAACAGGACAAGATTGGTGACACAGCTGAAGCAGGTTTTGTGGAATAGTGGAAGTGAGGGTCTGATTGGAGTGAGTCTAAGAAGGAATCAGAGACAGGGAGTAGAGACAATTCTTTAGTGATATTTGCTATGGATGGGAAGAAGGAACAGGGGTAGTAGCTGTAAGGTGAAGCCCCAGTTTTCTCCCCTATAAAAAGGGATCCAGGGTTGGCAGAGTGGCTCAAGTGGTAAGAGTGCCTGCCAAATAAGCATGAGGCCCTGAGTTCAAACCCCAGTGCAGCCAAAGCGGGGGCCAGGGGGGCTTCCATAGTATTGCCTATCTCTTAGGATTATGGAGAAATTTAAACAGATTCAATTGTCTTAGAACACTACGGTAATAGATGTAATATGTCTACCACTTAGTAGGTGCTCAATAAATTGTGTTTGTTATTGTTACAAGGCTTACAGTACAATTAAAAACATATTCTAACATCTTTTAAAATAATGTAGGTTGTAACATCTCAGATCAACAGATGAGTCATTGTGGGGGAGCAAAAAAAAATCTCAGAATAAGTTTTGCTGTAGAGTACATCAAACCACATCTCACCCGATGACCTCCAAAGAACACATCTGCTGAGTTTTCATCGCATTTGTGTTCCCTAGGATGTAGTAATTATATGTAACTACCAGAGGCCTAGGAAAAAGCTTCTTTCAAAAACACAGTCTTCTCTCAAAATGGGACAAGCATGTCCATTAGCAAGCATATCTCTTGAATATGACAAGGCCATAACATTGCCTTTCTTTTTTTCCCATATGCATTATTTTTCTCTTCCTCTCCCTCATCCCCTAATTGCCACGTTAAATGTCATGGAAGTAAACTGACATCTGAGAATTTTCTCTTGCCCAACCCAGTGCTCCTTCTAAAATCTTTTGAAGAGAGTGAACAAACAATATTACATAAGGCACAAGTTAGGAAAGCTGAGCAGACCTAAAAAGAGTTTAGTCGTGAAATGAAACTTAAAATGAAGTTAATCTGACAAGTGTGTATGGATATGCATAATTGCTAGAGTGCTGTATGTAAATTAGGCAGAAGTTGGCATGAGCGATTCACATTAGTTCTTCTTTTACACAGCTGAGTCTCATTGCATCTTTACTTTTGTTAATTCTCCAACACTAATATTTCTATTAATGAGGAGGTTGTTTTCCAAAACACCGAATTCTATTGTGTTTGTTTAGTTGCTTGTTAATTCCTTCCTGCTTCACAGCAAAAGGTGTTCTTTTCTAAGATGCATCTTTCCATCACCTCCTTGGTGATCTAGCTCCATCAATTCCTTTACTTCCATCATCCAAATCTGTTCCTCTCTGCGTTTCCTCCTGAAGCCTCACCAAACCCTCACCAAACCCTTCACCAAACCTTCACGGTCTCCAGTTTCTCATTTTGCAGTCATTCTTCCTTCCCCTGCAATTTCTTCCTTGGCACCACTGAAACTGCTCCTGCCGACTGACCAGTCTGATGATTTCTTCTCAGCCCTTCTCCTGTGCAACGTCAGCCAATGCCACAGCGCAAACTGGAAATCTGGGAGTCACTCAATTCTTCCCAATCTCTG
This sequence comes from Castor canadensis, assembly GCF_047511655.1. Classification (NCBI taxonomy): domain Eukaryota; kingdom Metazoa; phylum Chordata; class Mammalia; order Rodentia; family Castoridae; genus Castor; species Castor canadensis. The sequence goes on along the minus strand of NC_133405.1, from coordinate 17,513,495 downwards.
GCCATCCACGTTCAGTTAGTTCCTTGGTTCTCAAATGTCTCCAGAACCCTGCTTGCCTCTTCTCTATGTCTGGTGGACTCGAGTCAGGGTCTCTGACTCTTTTATGTGAAGGGTCTCTACCAACTTTACCGACTTCAGCCACAATGCACTTCTTATCCTTTTCTGGATGCCCAATAATCTTTTTACACTAAGAAGCAGAGTCTCACTACATTTCTGAAATGTATTTCTTATATTGTAGAAAATGCCATCTGCACTCAACTGACAGCATATACAGGCTCCGAGCCAATTATGCTACAGAACTGAATATTCAGTGCACGGAGACCCTGGGGCTGGTGGTGATAGGATTTTAGCAGGGCCCAGATAAGCCTTTTGGGTCCCTGGCTTATTGGCCTGTGACATTGTCCCCCCACCCAACTCCTCTCTGGAATTACTCTGCAGATTACATAAGTTAGGCTAATGACTGGATTTCATTCAGGGAACTCCTGCCTTGTTCTGTGCAAAATGGAACCCCACAGTGTGCTGGAAAAAGCAGGCCTAATTCCTGACAGCAGCCTTTCCCAGTGCCCTCCACTCAGCCCATTTGGAGAGAATGGATCTGATTGCAGGTTCGCTTAGCTCATTGTTAAAGATTATTCAGATTTAACAAAGGTGTATTTTTAAAATGTTTCGTCTCTCTCATTGTTACATTTTTCTTTCAGACAAGAAATCTTAGCAGAGTACTGTATTTCTTAGATCTTTCCTTCGTTTCTGCAGCCATAACTCACATGTAGATCTTAAGTATATTACTTCTTGGGCAATTATAAGATCTGTCCCCATACCATGTTAGTTTGCATGCCTACTCTTTCCAATGGCTTTCAGTCAGCCAGTCAGTTAACAATCATTCACTGAGTAACAACTGTCCATTGGCCACTGGCCTAGGTCCTGAGGCAAGGGAAAGGGAGGGTGATAGAAACTAAACTAAATCCTCATAAAAGGTCCACAATCCAGTGGAGGAGATAGACACCTCTGCCTGGAAGGACACCCTTCTGCTCTCTGTGTGAGCAAGATCTTATCTTTGAAGACCTGACTCTGTACATCATTGAGGTGCTTGTTGCTTCGGCTTGAGTGCTGTGTCTTATCTCTAGGCAGTGACCTCCCTGAGAAGAGGAACTTCTTTGAGATGGCTCAAAGAATGATTGTGGAAACTCTAAAGTTGATATAGGAAAGAGTAGGAAATACTCTGGAGTTAGTAGGTATAGGTAAGAACTTTCTCAACGAAACCCCAGCAGCACAGCAACTAAGAGATAGCATAGATAAATGGGACCTCATAAAACTAAAAAGCTTCTGTTCATCAAAAGAAGTGGTCTCTAAACTGAAGAGCACACCCACAGAGTGGGAGAAAATATTTGCCAGCTACACATCAGACAAAGGACTGATAACCAGAATATATAGGGAACTTAAAAAACTAAATTCTCCCAAAACTAATGAACCAATAAAGAAATGGGCAAGTGAACTAAATAGAACTTTCTCAAAAAACACATGAAAAAATGCTCACCATCTCTAGCAATAAAGGAAATGCAAATTAAAACCACACTAAGATTCCACCTCACCCCTGTTAGAATAGCCATCATTAGCAACACCACTAACAACAGGTGTTGGCGAGGATGCGGGGGGAAAAAGGAACCCTCTTACACTGCTGGTGGGAATGTAAACTAGTACAACCACTCTGGAAAAAAATTTGGAAGCTACTTAAAAAGCTAAACATTGATCTACCATTTGATCCAGCAATCCCACTCTTGGGGATATACCCAAAAGACTGTGACACAGGTTACCCTAGAGGCACCTGCACACCCATGTTTATTGCGGCGCTATTCACAATAGCCAAGTTATGGAAACAGCCAAGATGCCCCACCACTGATGAATGGATTAAGAAAATGTGGTATCTATACACAATGGAATTTTATGCAGCCATGGAGAAGAACGAAATGTTATTATTCACTGGTAAATGGATGGAATTGGAGAACATCATTCTGAGTGAGGTTAGCCTGGCCCAAAAGACCAAAAATCGTATGTTCTCCCTCATATGTGGACATTAGATCAAGGGCAAACACAACAATGGGATTGGACTTTGAGCATATGATAAAAGCGAGAGCACACAGGGAGGGGTGAGGATAGGTAAGACACCTAAAAACTAGCTAGCATTTGTTGCCCTTAACGCAGAGAAACTAAAGCAGATACCTTAAAAGCAACTGAGGCCAATAGGGGAAGGGGACCAGGAACTAGAGAAAAGGTTAGATCAAAGAGAATTAACCTAGAAGGTAACACCCACGCACAGGAAATCAATGTGAGTCAACTCCCTGTATAGCTATCCTTATCTCAACCAGCAAAAACCTTTGTTCCTTCCTATTATTGCTTATACTCTCTCTACAACAAAATAGTTTCTGCCGGGTATCGAGGGGGTTGGGGGGAGAGGGAGAGGGTAGAGTGGGTGGTAAGGGAGGGGGTGCAAGCCTTGTATGCACATATGAATAATAAAATAAAAAAAAGAATGATTGTGGAATCAAGAAGAAAGAAGAGTAAAAATTGATGCTAAACTGAGGTCCCAGCAGAGTGCCAGTGGAGGGCCAGGCCTCCCCTTTGCTCTGAGTGCCTCTTCTCCAAGCAGGGGACCTCATTAAAATGCAGATTCTGAGTCAGTAGGTTCAGCATGTCTTACAAACTCCCGGGTGAAAACAGCTGCTAGTGTTCCAAGAACCATACTTTGAGTGGCAAAGATTTCCGTGAATTTTCCCTATTCTTGGATCTGCTGGTCACAGAGTCAGGACACGTATGTATTGTTGCATAGAAAGGCCAGGTACCAAGGTACCCATCCAAAGAGAATAGCAATGACTGAAATCTAAGCCCTGCACACCAATCCCTACTCCCTGGTACTGGCCACATCCACTTGGAGGAAGTGGCACATTTCCCAGTTTGTCCACTCCCCACAAAGGTTCTGTAAATTACGTGTACCCTCAGGACAGCATCCATCAGCAGCAAGCACCTTTTTTTTTATCTAATTGACACAAAAGTGTCATATAGTCTGGTAGCTTTGGCCATGACTGACACCCTAGCCCACCTCACCATTTATCCTTTGTTCCTTTCGGTCTAATTACTCAGGTTGATGCTTCTGTATATGATTTGGTTCTGCTCTGTTGCTTTTATGTCTGCCCCTGTACTTGCTGCTCTGTGAGAAGCAACAGGATATAAAAGAGCACTGTACTCTTCATTGAAAGACTCAGGCACTGGCTCTGGCTGTCGCTGCTTTTCATTACTTAACTTCATGACTTCAGGCAAGGCATGTGAACTCTCTGAGCCTTTCCTCATTTATCAAATGAGGATTGGTAAGATCTAGTTTTTGGCTTCTCTGGGTTATGGTGAGGATAAAAGTGATAACCTAGGGGAAAGCCCTTTGTAAATTGTGAGGTTCTGTACAAATGTTAAGGATTATTACAGAGAGGTTAGGTGGCATATCTTTAAATCCTTTTGTAATTCTTCCCAGCTCAGAAGCAAGGTACAGGGTAGCTTCAGAACCTACTACTGGTTGCGTGAGTGCAGGAGAGACCATTCTCTCTGAATTCCTTCTAAAAAAGCCCAGCTTATCTCAGTGAAGAGTGCTGTGTGCCAACTTTTGTAAGAACTGTAACCCAACTCTATCAGCTTGCATAGTCATCCACATCTACAATGCAATCACAATGGTTTAAGAGGAATCTTCACCAAAGTGAAGATACCAAATTCCGAATGGATGGTTTTGAGAGCAATATTTCACTGACATTTTTTTTCAAATTTGCAGGGTTGACTCACCTGTTTATATGCTAAAAAGAACCCCCTTATTTTGATTTCTGAATACTTTCTCTCCTAGTAGTCAAACTTATTATGGAATAAAACATTTTGATAATTGCTTTTTAATATGATGAAAGGTTGGAACCTTTCCCAATGACAAGGAAATGAGGGAATATAATGGAATGATGTCTTGTAATTTTTATAACTTCCAAATAGCAAATGAGAGAGTCGTTCATTTATTCACTGAAGTTTCCTTCCAGAATCACAGAATTACTCCTACACAGCAATTAGAAGGGGAAGATGAATGTTTAAGCGTTAGCTGTAACTCGTCTTTCTGGGGAGGAGGGGACTGGGTTTAAGCTGTTGGCAATGAGAAAAGTTCATTAACAAATAACAAATTTTCGATATTACTTCTATATATTCTGAAAAAGTTTTCTCAACTGAGAAATTAAATAAAACATTACTATAGTTTATAAGAATTTTCTTTTTAAAAAGAAGCCACGGTAAATAGTGTAATGTTTGTATTTTAAGTGTTAATCTCTGCTTTGTGGTTCTTTTGGAGAAGAGGTTTTGTATCTATTACTTTTCAAAGTCTGTGGCTGAGCTGTTCAGTAGGTAGCAACATAGAATTATCAGTGCCCCACGTTTAGTCACTCAACATCCCTCTATTCTAAGGTCATAGCCTACCTTATCAGAATGTGTCATGGCTCACAAAGGACATTGGCCAAGAGAGGAATTTCTTTATTATTGGTTCTTAGACCTGTGGTGAGCTTCCTTTCTGATGGAGTTGCTGATTTTTATTATCTTTCCTTTAACTTACCTGGGTATTCTCTCTCTCTTGTTCTCTCAGTAAGCCCCTGCAAATTCTCTTTAGAAGTTCATGGCTGTTAGATTTAAGGACAGCTGACTCACTTCATAACACATCTCAGTGGGCAAAGGTTACTTCCTTTTTTACCTTGAAACTTTATTTCTTTTTGACACTTTTGTTCATCTGTACTTAACATTTTTTTCTCACCTATGTCCTTTACCAGTTAGCTCTTGAGAAAGGAATAACAAAAACTAATGAAAAAAGGACACCATGTCTTTTAGCATCCTGTGTTTTTAAGCTTTTCCAATTGCATCAGTGTTTCGCTAAGGGTTGTGTGCTTCTGCCAAGAGCGAAAAAAGCAGAAAATAGGCTTTTGAAAATGCATTTTATTTCTTAATGCTCTAAATCAAGAGTTTAGTTTTTACAACAAACTCATTTATTTGCTTGCTGTCCTCTTCAAAACCTCCCTTAATCCAAATACACATGATTTTTAATCAAATTCTTTTTTGGAAAAAGATGTATATAAAAAACAATTTTTTTGCCTTGGCTGCTGTTTAAGTGTTTTAGATGTCATGACTTGTCTCCATCATTCATTTATGAACTCGTCATTCTATACTCATTCATTAATTTAACGAACATTTATCAAGAGCCTCACTTTGTGCTGGGCCCCCTGCTAGGCCCTGAGGACACAAAAGTAAGTAGGAAAAAGATGAAAGTTCCTGTTTTGCGTGTAAGCAAAAACCAAAATTGCCTTTGAAGAGCCTGGACATTGGGAATGTTAGTAGGAGACATGGACAGTGCATAAACAGTGCAATGTAGCATATTAGTTATGTCTTATGAAGGATAAAAGTAAATTCATGACAACACCGATGGTGCAGTGATTAATTCTAAGTTAGGGAGAATGGAGAAGGCTTCAGAGAATAGGTGATTTTAAAGTTGATACTTGAAAGATGAGTTCATTTCTCTGGGCCAAGATGTGGGGGAAAGGTGTTCAGGCTGAAGGAACAGCACACACAAAACCTTAAAGGGATGGAAAACACTTGCTGTGTTCACGAAGTTATATGAGGGGAGAATGGAGAGAGAGGAAGCCAAAAAGGAAGTTAAAACACTTAGAAGACCAAGCTAAGGTTTGTGACAATCACCCAGTACTCAGGAACCTTCCCAACTGGCTTCCAACCTTCTTACCATCCTGTTCCAGTTGTCTGCCATTTTCCACTCCATTTCTATTGGTGGGTGAGTGACTGGACTACTTCCCATAGCTTGGTTCTCAGTATTCATTAAGGACTTTCATTTTGTCTTTGCCTCCAGTCCTTGGGATCCCAAACCAACAACCTCTGGCCTGTATCCTGGTTAATTCTCTGCTTCCATTCCCAACTTCCCTGCATTATCAATGAGGGTCAAGGAGGAATGTGTTCAGGCAGGATCTCTGCAGGTTCCATGGCACTTTAGAACTCTGATGAAACACTCTAGCTTGCTGTTCCTAGTGGGTTCTTGCAGCAAATATCACAAAGGCAGAATAAGAATAGAAATAAGTTTATATTTCATAAAATTTAGTCTTCAAGATTCTAATCACTAAGGATAAGCATCACAAATGTGAATGATCAAGGAGCAATAAAAGTCGGCTAATTTTCATCTAAAATGAATTTTTTCCTAAGCTTCTTAGTTATGCCAGAAATTTCGAAGACATATCATTGATATCTTCAGGCATTTTAGTGTAATAGTTTGTATTTTATCCATTAAAATGTTTTCCTTTCTTGCAGGTTAGCATAGTGAATGATCCAAGATGTGGGTTTGATTAAGACAGATCCGAATCTGAATTCGGGCTCACATAATAGTCATGTGGCCTCAAGCACGTTATTTAATTTCTTAGATACTTAATTTTCCTTCTATAGTGTGGAGATAATATGTAATAGCTTCCTTATAAGGAGCTGTGAAGATTAAATAACATTTATAAGGCATTCAGCACCATGCTTGATCTATAGTAAGTATTCAGTAAATATTTCTTATTGCTGTTGTCATCCTCATTATCATTTTATTTGCCCCTTCTGATATTTTCATTCCCAGTTCTTTTCTTAAAATGTTGTCTCTTCAGTGTTCTCAAGGTGACCAGTATTAGGCTGAGGGATCATAGTAACATCACAGATTGAAGTAAATATAAGGGTCATTGGTTATCTCTACTTAGAAATTCAGTTCTGCAACTGACACCAGTTAAAGAACAGCCATTGATCATCAAGTTCCCACTAGTTTCTCTAATCTTATCCCCAAGAGATGATCCAGGAGCAATGGATAACCAAAGTTACTAAAGATATGTGCTCAAACATTCCCCCACTAGCTTTATACCTAAAAAGCTCAAGAAAAGGTATTCTAGACTTAGAAAAGAAAAATGTTTCATTGGCCAGTGTTGCCTACATAGCCTTTTAAGGCTGTAGTTTCAAAGAAGCTGTCAGTACACTCTGGGATTATTCCCAAAGAGTTGATACCATAACTACTGTGCTCTCAGGTAAAAGCACTAAAACTGACTCATGTCAGCATTGCTGTTTCCCACAAAGGAAGAAAAATTGTCTGGTCCAGGTAAGCAGTCTTTTGACAAAAGTATAGAATCCTCTCATACTCAAAAATATCTGTTTTTAAAATCCAAGGCCACTGCTAATGGATCAAACTAGAGGACCATACTTATTTAGTATGATTATTATGTCTTCATTATTTTAAAAGCCTTGAAAAAGTAATAGAGCAAATGTATTAACCCATGACCACCTTTTACCAACTGTCTATCTTCTTTTATGCTTTCCCAAATAAAGAATTATTGTAAAGCAGTTGGCATTCTCTTCTATTTATTAGTAGCAGTGTTGGGCAAGTAGAGCGAGGTGCTTTTGCAAAACAGAGTCAGACGTAGATTTCCTTCCCACCACTCCTGACAGTATTCCCAAAAACATGAAATGTAAAACATGATGAGTTGAATCATATCTTCTGTTTCTCCAGTTTTGCCAGTATGAACGGACACACATTCCCAATAATAAACTGCATCTATCTAGCTCACACATGACCTTGAGGGATGCTACATATGAACTTACAAATAATTCTGTTTTCTTTTTATCAACTGTTGGGCATCTTTGTGTATGCTGGGCACCTAATAGTCCTGGCTATCCCCTGCTGCATCTGGAGTCTGGAGTATGAAGGCTAGACAGTACTCTGCTTTCCAATAGAAAAAGAGATCTCTCTTCTCCTTTGTTTTTGTTTTTACATTCCATTGGAGGGGAGCTTAAGCAGAGATGTTGGGTCCCCTTGCCTTCCAGAAGCCATCATTGACATATAGATGGTTCTTAAAGCCATGGAATCAGGCAATATCACTTCACAAGAGAGTTTAGATGCAGAAGGTTTAAGTCCAAACCCTAAGAACTGGAACCCTTAGTAGTTGGGTAAAATAGGAAGAGGTCATAAAGGGAAGGAATGACCAGTGAGGTAGGAGGAAAACCATAAAGTATGATGTCACAGACACTAAGAATAGTGTTTCAAGAACTGAATAAGCAATGGCCTCTAATGCTGCTGATAGGTCAGGTAATTTGAAGACCTTAAAGTGACTATTGAATTTGGCAAATTGTTATTGAAGTTATTCCAGGACTGTCTCAGTGGAGGGATGAGTAAAGAAGCCAGGCATGAGAGAGCTAAGGAAGGAATTGTAGGTAAGGGAGTGGAGACAGTGCAGCATGTGAAGACTGTATTGTTGTGATGGGGAGCAGGGAACTCTTGTAGGGAATGTGGGGATATATGATTTCTAAAGATGGCAGAAAATAGAGTATGGACAAATACTGATGGGAATGTTCTAGTCAAGATGGAATGATGAAGATGTAGGAAAGTGGAGGATAAGTAAAGGAATCAAAGCCTTGGGCAGGTAAGAAGGGTTGGCATACAGGTCACAAGAGGTGAGTTGGATCTTAGGAGATATCCTTTAAGGAGAGGACTGATGAGCATTAAGATACAACATGAATTTAGTTATGAGAAGATTCATTCATTCATTGAACATATGCCAGGTGCTGTTGTAGGCTATATCTGAGGTTACTTCAAGATAGACAAAGCCCTTCCTCTCACACTATAATGAAAACTTTAAAATACATCATATCTAACAGAATTTCAGTTATGAAGAAACATACAATAGGCTGAGGGGTTAGTGGGAGATTTGTGTGTATGGGGAGTTAAGCTGGGTATTTAAAAATGAGGATCCAAAGAAGGCCTTGCTGAGAGTAGAAACCAAAAAGAGTATGAAGGAAGAATGGTTCAGGGAGAGGGAACTCCAAGCTTCTGGGCTGAATGCAAAATCCCTAGGGAAGAGACACAATCAGAAGATCTTATGGGAAAAAACAAGTGAGACTGGAGGTGGGTAAAGAAATGGACATGGGAAATTTATGAACATCCTTGCAGGTCATGCAAAGACTTTAGATGACATTCCAGGTGCAGTAGGAAGGATTGTAGGATTTTAAGTTGATCTGATTTACTCTTTAAAATGATCACTGTTTACTCCAGAAAGAATGGATTGCAGAGACGACATGATCCTATACCTTAAAGACCCAAAAAACTCAACTCAGAAGCTCCTAGACATCATCAATAGCTACAGCAAGGTAGTAGGATATAAAATCAACATAGAAAAATCATTAGCATTTCTATACACTAACAATGAGCAAACTGAAAAAGAATATATGAAAACAATTCCATTTACAATAGCCTCAAAAAAAATCAAATACCTAGGTGTAAACCTAACAAAAGATGTGAAAGACCTCTACAAGGAAAACTATACACTTCTGAAGAAAGAGATTGAGGAAGACTATAGAAAGTGGAGAGATCTCCCATGCTCATGGATTGGTAGAATCAACATAGTAAAAATGTCTGTACTCCCAAAAGTAATTTACATGTTTAATGCAATTCCCATCAAAATTCCAATGACATTTATTAAAGAGATTGAAAAATCTACCGTGAAATTTATATGGAAACACAAGAGGCCACGAATAGCCAAGGCAATACTCAGTCAAAAGAACAATGCTGGAGGTATCACGATACCTGACTTCAAACTATATTACAAAGCAATAACAATAAAAACAGCATGGTACTGGCACAAAAACAGACATGAAGACCAGTGGAACAGAATAGAGGACCCAGATATGAAGCCACACAACTATAACCAACTTGTCTTTGACAAAGGAGCTAAAAATATACGATGGAGAAATAGCAGCCTCTTCAACAAAAACTGCTGGGAAAACTGGTTAGCAGTCTGCAAAAAACTGAAACTAGATCCATGTATATCACCCTGTACCAATATTAACTCAAAATGGATCAAGGATCTTAATATCAGACCACAAACTCTAAAGTTGACACAGGAAAGAGTAGGAAATACTCTGGAGTTAGTAGGTATAGGTAAGAACTTTCTCAACGAAACCCCAGCAGCACAGTAACTAAGAGATAGCATAGATAAATGGGACCTCATAAAACTAAAAAGCTTCTGTTCATCAAAAGAAATGGTCTCTAAACTGAAGAGAACACCCACAGAGTGGGAGAAAATATTTGCCAGCTACACATCAGACAAAGGACTGATAACCAGAATATACAGGGAACTTAAGAAACTAAACTCTCCCAAAATCAATGAACCAATAAAGAAACGGGCAACTGAACTAAACAGAACTTTCTCAAGAGAAGAAATTCAAATGGCCAAAAAACACATGAAAAAATGCTCACCATCTCTAGCAATAAAGGAAATGCAAATTAAAACCACACTAAGATTCTACCTCACCCCTGTTAGAATAGCCATCATTAGCAACACCACCACCAACAGGTGTTGGCGAGGATGCGGGGGGAAAAAGGAGCCCTCTTACACTGTTGGTGGGAATGTAAACTAGTACAACCACTCTGGAAAAAAATTTGGAGGCTACTTAAAAAGCTAAACATTGATCTACCATTTGATCCAGCAATCCCACTATTGGGGATATACCCAAAAGACTGTGAAACAGGTTACTCCAGAGGCACCTGCACACCCATGTTTATTGCGGCACTATTCACAATAGCCAAGTTATGGAAACAGCCAAGATGCCCCACCACTGATGAATGGATTAAGAAAATGTGGTATCTATACACAATGGAATTTTATGCAGCCATGGAGAAGAACGAAATGTTATTATTCACTGGTAAATGGATGGAATTGGAGAACATCATTCTGAGTGAGGTTAGCCTGGCCCAAAAGACCAAAAATCGTATGTTCTCCCTCATATGTGGACATTAGATCAAGGGCAAATACAACAAGGGGATTGGACTTTGAGCACATGATAAAAGTGAGCACACAAGGGAGGGGTGAGGATAGGTAAGACACCCAAAAAATTAGCTAGCATTTGTTGCCCTTAACACAGAGAAACTAAAGCAGATACCTTAAAAGCAACTGAGGCCAATAGGAGAAGGGGACCAGGAACTAGAGAAAAGGTTAGATCAAAAAGAATTAACCTAGAAGGCAACACACATGTACAGGAAATTAATGTGCGTCAATGCCCAGTATAGCTATCCTTATCTCAACCAGGAACACTTGTTCCTTCCTATTATTGCCTATACTCTCTCTTCAACAAAATTAGAGATAAGGGTAAAATAGTTTATGCTGGGTATTGAGGGGGTCGTGGGGAGAGGGAGGGGGTGGAGTGGGTGGTAAGGGAGGGGATTGGGGCAGGGGAGAGAAATGACCCAAGCCTTGTATGCACATATGAATAATAAAACAATAAAATTAAAAAAAATTGGACTGCAGAGAAGCAGGGGAAGGTAAACAATTGAGGTTTAGGTAAGATCTGCTTCTCAGGAGCTGGCATGGAATAGGGGCAAATTTGGGTTTAACCATCAGTGAGGTTTTTCCAAGCAAGCCTAATGTATAGAGAGGGGTCAGTCATTTGAAGATAAATGCAAAAGGATGATCACAGTACTGGATCATGGAGCTTAAGCTGGGCAAGGAAGTGAGGATGTGAGGGTTCCAGCTGGTCGATAAAAAAGTGGCAGAGTTAATGGGTTGGAGGTGTGGATAGAATTAAAGAATGGTTGGAGTGGAGGAACTGGAGAAAGTAAGGAAGAAGACTTGAAAGTAGTAGAAAGTGGGATCCTTGAATTAACAAATTTGCAAGTGGTGCATTTTTTTTATAACGACAAGGTTTAAGGTCTGACCGTGGGAGTAAGTGGCTGAAGTGGGATGAAAGGAGAAAGAGATTAGATACTTGTGATCATGAACTTCAAGTGAAGGCAGGCATCCTAATTCTATGGTAGTTTTTAGAAATATTTAGTGGTTTTGGGCTGAGTTCAATCAGACTTGAGATTTTTATATGGGGAGAGAGGGGGGAAGAGAGACATAGATAGAGATAGAGATATAACGAGCAAGAAAGAGAGAGAGAGAAGAGAGGGAGAGGAGAGAGAGAGGAGAGACAGAGAGAGAGAGAGAGAGCATGCAAAGAGGGTTGCAAAGAAGTGATTATAATAATGGCTTGTGGAACCTAGGACACTGAAGAGAAAATGCGAGGAAGGTGGAGAACTGAAGAACAGTAATGAGACAGTATATTGGAGATCTCAATGAAGCCAGAGAATTTAGACATGTCTGAACCCTAGCTTAAATTAAACCTTGAATTACTCACTGCCCCCCACACTTGACAGAGCCAAATCCTAGCATCTACTCAATCAATTGGATCCATCGTGCAGTGTTTATAATACTTGCACAGTGGTTTATACAATGAAATATCCTGAATTATTTGATAGCTATACAGCATTTGGTCTTACTTTAGCTATATAAACACAAGTTCTAAAGACTTAAAGACTTTCTAAAGTCCGTTGAGAATGAACTTTGGGATGGTCAGGTTCATTTAGATTTTGTGGACATTGTTTCCTAAGGTCTCACCAAACTAGGAAATTCACATGTTTGAATGATAATCACAAAGGAAATTGACTCTGAATCCTGGCACAGTTTTGCTACTGAAACTGCAAAACTGCCAATCCCCTGCATTACAGTATACTCTGTGGAGGAACAAGGCCTTCCAGGATCTGGATTGGAGAGCATTTGATTGAAGCTTCTCTGGGTAACAAATGACTTTGGACTGAAGACCTAAGGCACACGTATGGGTTTTGGGGCTCTGTTTTTCCTTCGGGTGAGCCCTCTGTCATTGTGAAGCATGACACCACTTCTCCAGCCAGAGGTTAGAACAGTCTTTATGATTATTCTTTATCCTAGAATTTTAATCCTCATATCCAGAGAAATGATCAGTCTCAAAATCCCCCTTATGACTCTTTTCCAGAGGTCATGGGTCATCATTTCAATATCAGTTGTGTCCTAGCCTGTCAGCTTAGAGTTTGTGATGTGACTTTGCAGATCAAGTTCCTGCCATTACCCTTGATTCACTTAAAAAAAATTCAAGTATGATATATTGTAAGAACTTTTGTAAATGCCACAATATACCCCCACCCAGCACAACAATAAAAAAAAGAAAGTATATTAGAGTACTGAGAGAGTTCTTTTAAGCCATTTCACTCTAACCATATGCTAGCCAGTCAGTTGGTTCTAACTTCCTGACAAGAGAGGTAGCATAATATCAGTTAGCTGGACTTTGCAAGTAAACTGATCTGGACCCTGCCACTTAACAGCTGTGACCTTTGGTAAGTGTCTAACCTCTCTGTCAGTTTTCTCATCTGCACATTATGACTAATGATACCTATGAAGATTAAAAGAGAGAACCCACATAGATGACATAGCACAGTGTATATGGCACATTGTAAGGGCTCTACAAATGTGTGTTGCTATTATTGCACTCCACTAGAACACAAGCACACAAGAGCAGGGATTTTATCTGTTGTTCCCTGCTTTAAGCCCAGAGCCTGGAACATAGATTAGCACATTGAGAGCACCCATTATTTGTGGGATGAATGCATAATAGCATAATATATGTCTTACTTTATCTCTTGTAATTACCAGTTAGGTACATGTAAATGTCTATTAAAACCAAGAAGCTTTATATATATGACAAACCTACAGCCAGCATTATACTTAACGGAGAAAAATTAAAACCATTCCCTCTAAAATCAGGAACCAGACAAGGATGCCCACTATCTCCACTCCTATTCAACATAGTACTGGAATTCCTAGCCAGAGCAATTAGGCAAGAAGAAGGAATAAAAGGAATACAAATAGGTAAAGAAACTGTCAAAATATCCCTATTTGCAGACGACATGATCCTATACCTTAAAGACCCAAAAAACTCTACTCAGAAGCTTCTAGACATCATCAATAGCTATAGCAAGGTAGCAGGATATAAAATCAACATAGAAAAATCATTAGCATTTCTATACACTAATAATGAACAAACTGAAAAAGAATGTATGAAAACAATTCCATTTACAATAGCCTCAAAAAAAATCAAATACCTAGGTGTAAACCTAACAAAAGATGTGAAAGACCTCTACAAGGAAAACTATACACTTCTGAAGAAAGAGATTGAGGAAGACTATAGAAAGTGGAGAGATCTCCCATGCTCATGGATTGGTAGAATCAACATAGTAAAAATGTCGATACTCCCAAAAGTAATCTACATGTTTAATGCAATTCCCATCAAAATTCCAATGACATTCATTAAAGAGATTGAAAAATCTACTGTTAAATTTATATGGAAACACAAGAGGCCACGAATAGCCAAGGCAATACTCAGTCAAAAGAACAATGCAGGAGGTATCACAATACCTGACTTCAAACTATATTACAAAGCAATAACAATAAAAACAGCATGGTACTGGCACAAAAACAGACATGAAGACCAGTGGAACAGAATAGAGGATCCAGATATGAAGCCACACAACTATAAGCAGCTTATCTTTGACAAAGGAGCTAAAAATATACGATGGAGAAATAGCAGCCTCTTCAACAAAGACTGCTGGGAAAACTGGTTAGCAGTCTGCAAAAAACTGAAACTAGATCCATGTATATCACCCTGTACCAATATTAACTCAAAATGGATCAAGGATCTTAATATCAGACCCCAAACTCTTAAGTTGACACAGGAAAGAGTAGGAAATACTCTGGAGTTAGTAGGTATAGGTAAGAACTTTCTCAATGAAACCCCAGCAGCACAGCAACTAAGAGATAGCATAGATAAATGGGACCTCATAAAACTAAAAAGCTTCTGTTCATCAAAAGAAATGGTCTCTAAACTGAAGAGAACACCCACAGAGTGGGAGAAAATATTTGCCAACTATACATCAGACAAAGGACTGATAACCAGAATATACAGGGAACTTAAAAAACTAAATTCTCCCAAAACTAATGAACCAATAAAGAAATGGGCATGTGAACTAAACAGAACTTTCTCAAAAGAAGAAATTCAAATGGCCAGAAAACACATGGAAAAATGCTCGCCATCTCTAGCAATAAAGGAAATGCAAATTAAAACCACTCTAAGATTCCACCTCACCCCTGTTAGAATAGCCATCATCAGCAACACCACCACCAACAGGTGTTGGCGAGGATGCGGGGAAAAAGGAACCCTCTTACACTGTTGGTGGGAATGTAAACTAGTACAACCACTCTGGAAAAAAATTTGGAGGCTACTTAAAAAGCTGGACATCGATCTACCATTTGATCCAGCAATACCACTCTTGGGGATATACCCAAAAGACTGTTACTCCAGAGGCACCTGCACATCCATGTTTATTGCGGCACTATTCACAATAGCCAAGTTATGGAAACAGCCAAGATGCCCCACCACTGACGAATGGATTAAGAAAATGTGGTATCTATACACAATGGAATTTTATGCAGCCATGAAGAAGAACGAAATGTTATCATTCGCTAGTACATGGATGGAATTGGAGAACATCATTCTGAGTGAGGTTAGCCTGGCTCAAAAAAGCAAAAATCGTATTTTCTCCCTCATATGTGGACATTAGATCAAGGGCAAACACAACAAGGGGATTGGACTATGAGCACATGATAAAAGCGAGAGCACACAAGGGAGGGATGAGGATAGGTAAGACACCTAAAAAACTAGCTAGCATTTGTTGCCCTTAACGCAGAGAAACTAAAGCAGATACTTTAAAGCAACTGAGGCCAATAGGAAAAGGGGAACAGGTACTAGAGAAAAGGTTAGACCAAAAAGAATTAACCTAGAAGGTAACACCCACGCACCCACGCACAGGAAATCAATGTGAGTCAATGCCCTGTATAGCTATCCTTATCTCAACCAGCAAAAACCCTTGTTCCTTCCTATTATTGCTTATACTCTCTCTACAACAATATTAGAAATAAGGGCAAAATAGTTTCTGCTGGGTATTGAGGGGGGCGAGCGGGAGGGGGCGGAGTGGGTGGTAAGGGAGTGGGTGGGGGCAGTGGGGAGAAATGAACCTATCCTTGTATGCACATATGAATAATAAAAGAAAAATGAAAGAAAAAAAAAAGACACAGGGTCTGCCTATATAATCCAGGCTGGCCTTGAACTTGCAATCCTCCTGCCTCAGCCTAAAACACTAAAATATCTAATTGTATGTATGTTATTGCACTGTATATAAAAACCTAGCTACCCGTAATGACCACTGTCACCTTTTAATAAACCTAATCACTCATAAAAAAAAAAAAACCAAGAAGCTTTTAGTACTCTGGCTGGAAGCATCTGAGAGTTCAAGGCCAAACATTTCATATTATAGCCCAAAAATCGTAAGATGTGTTAAAGGTAGTGTGGATGGTTATAAGAACCCAGACTCCAAAGTCAAACGGCACAGATTCAAACGTCTAATCTCCCACTTACTAATTGTGTGACTTAGGCAAGTTACTTCTCTTCTCTGCATCTCAATTTCTAAAATGATGATATAGCCCCTAACTCATAGAGCTTTTATGAGCATAAGACAAGTTAATATATATGCCTGGCATATGCTAAATAGTGTATGTGTCAGCAGCAGTACGATTGATATTATATCTTCAGAATTAGGGGTCTTTCTACTTTCAGTACAATGTGCATTGGTTGAGTCAGGATTTCTCAACTGAAGTGAGTGATATTCTTCCAGGTTTCTAGAAAATACATAATTGCTTCTGAGAAAGAGAGAGAAGATTAGTCTGCCTCAGATCTCCATGCTATGTCTGGTGGTTTTTCACTGTAACATTTTGATTTCAAATGCAGCATTACTTACCTTGTCATCTGAAATGAGAATATGTACTTTTCTTGTTGCTGAAAGTATGTTCTATATAAATACTACTTAGGATCTTTGTCACCTTTTGAGCCCTAGTCTTTGGCACATGCTAGAGTTCAGTGATCTACTAGTTATCTGCTGAGTGGAAGTATCTTTCTTTAGATACTTTGTCATATGATTATTCTGTAAAAGGCTGGACAGTAAATATTTCAGATTTGTAAGTGAGGCATTCTGTCATAGCTACTCAACTGTGCTGTGAAAGCAGCCACAGATAATACATAAACAGTTGGGTGTGGCTGTGTTCCCATAAAACTTTATTTATAGTAACAGGTGGCCATCCTGTAGGCCATAGTTTGCCAACTTCTAGTTTATTGGAAAACAAGAGGCTTAGAGACAAAAAATGAGGTGTGTTTCCAGAACATCTCACTGGGAACATGTACTCAAATGAATTATAAGCCTTTATTTTCCACTTAAATTAATGACCAGAGGTTTAATCCATAGACAAATTCACCTGAATTCTAAGTTTTGCAATTGGATGATGTCTGGATTGGCTTTACTATATTGACAAATGAACCAAGCAACAAAGACGAAAACAAAATTAATGAGCCACCATGAGGGTGAATATGATGGATGTATTTTGTATCTATATATGAAAATAGACGAATGAAACCTGTTGAAATTGTTCTGAGAAGTGGTGGAGAGAGGAAGAGGGAGAACAATGTGGGGAGGGGTAAATAGAATGTATCACCCCCATACAATTATTATTTTCTAATAAAATAATTTTTTAAATGTCAAAAAAATTTAACAAGCCACAAAATTAGTGTGAAGGCCAAGGGTACAGTGGTTCAGACACTTTTGGGTTATTTACTTCATTCTTTTTGTGTACCAGTAGGTTGCAGCTCAGCGGAGTACAGAAGTTCTGGGAAGTACTGCTTGTCTGCTCCCCCTCACTTTCACCCCAAACCAACACAACCAAATATCTAAATATTCCTGCTACCAAAACTGTGGCAGAAAACAATGGGGTGGGGGGTTGCTCATTCATTCATTCATCTAACAACCAACTGAGCACCTATTCTATGCCAATGTTTTTGGAAGCCTAGAGGATGAAAAAAATGCACCAGCCATTCCTGCTGTTTTGAAGCCCACAAGCTGATAAGGGAGACAGACCAGAAAACAGGCAGTAACGCTTATCATATCGTGTGGCATGGTTAGTGTCATTGAAAGCATTGGTTAGTTCTCCAATTTTAAAATCACATGATATATTATTTGGATAGTAGAGACTTCCACTGGAACTTAAGGAAGATTAGATCTGATAGCTAGTGTAAGTAAAATGAATTATTATCCTAGCAGTTAATTTTATATGAATATGTACATATATTAAGTCTGATCCCTAGAAAGAATATACTTGGAAAATAAAGTTCTTTTTCTGATTTGGTTAGCTTATAAGGTAGCCATTCATGATCCCAATTTGTTTTGACATTTGTGGAGAAAGGTTGTTTGGAAAGAGATGACAAGGAGAAAGTAACTTGGGGAGAAGAAGAGACCTTCATTCTTTCACAATCAATACTGTGCTGAAAAGAACAGGGTGTGGAAAATAAAGGGGAAATATCACTTGTTACAAACACGTGGGGTGACTAGTCCCTATCTGATGGATTTGGCAAGGAGAATAATTAGAAATTCCATTGATGGCCCTATTGCCAACATTAATGATTCATCATAAATGAGACGTTTTGCCATGTTCATTCCTATCATTGCCTATCACTAAATTAAAATGTATATATATTTCCACAAATTTTTCTTTTCATGGCAAAGTCCCAGACTCGGTGAATTTATATGTGCTAAAATTTTAACCTATACTCTACAGTCTTCCCTAAATTAAAAAATTCCTTACTCTTTGAAATAGACATTTATTTTAATAGGTTTTATTAACCACTGAATAAGTGCAAAAGAAATGTATACCACAGGTATAGTGAATGCTAATATAACAAACTATGAAGTATTTACCATCAAGAAACAAGAAATAAACATATATTAAAAATTAAATTTATTTAGTGGTCTTGGGGATTTAACTCAGGGCTTTTTGTTTGCTAGGCAGGTGCTCTACCATTTAAATCTTACCAAAGCCCTTTTTGCTTTGGTTATTTTTCAGGTAGGGTACCTATCCCCTCCCCTACCACACTGTTTCCATCCCCCCATACCCCACTGGACTGGACCACTGTACTCCTACTTATGGCCTCCCATGGAATTGTGATGACAAGTGTCCATCAACTTTTTTGTTGAGATGGTGTTGGGGAGGGTCATCTCCCTAACTTCTTGCCCAAATTGTGATCCTCCTGATCTCTGCTTCCTGAGTAACTGGGTTTATGGGTGTGAGCCATCATCGCCTAACTTTAAATTTATTTTTAAGACAATGCATCACATGGCACAAATTCAAAATGTATAAAATGTATGCATTGAAAATTTACTATTTTTTTCTGTCCCCAAAATGTACGTCACTTTCTTGTCATTCTTTATAGCTACATAACATTGCATTTTTATGGGTTTAACATCATTTATTTGTTAGTTACCCTTTCTAATGTTTTCCTATTACAAAAATGGTACAATGAATCTAGATTTTTTTAAAGTCATTAAAGTAGACAAGGGACTATTTGGGAAGAGGAAGGGGGACAGTAAGAGGGGGGGACAAGAGAGGAGAATAAGGGAGGTGAATGTTTCAAAGTACATTACAATGTCATAATGAAAATCACTCATTTTACAATTAATATACACTAATAAAAATTTTAAATGTCCCAATGACTAATCCTGTATGTAAATCATCTCACACATATATGTGTACATTTGTAGAATAAATTCCTAGAAGTGGAATTTTCATACAGAGAAAATTAATACTTCTACCAGCGATGTATGAGAGTGTTTTTTCCCTATACTTTTGCCAATAAAATGTGTCATTAAACCTTGCCAGTGTTATAGGTGAAAATGGCATCACAGAGTTTAAATTTGCATTTCTTATTATTACCAAAGCCGAGCATTGTTTTATATCAACAACCATTTGTATTTATTCTTCTGTGAACTGCTTGTTCATTTTTTTGGTCTATTTTTCCCTAAGCCTTGTTGGTCTTTTTCTTTCCAATTTGTAAACACAATTCATTTAGATAAATTTATTCTTTATCTGATATTAATTCTCTTTGGTTTAGTTGTCTTTTTCCTTTGTTTAAGTGGTTTTTTTTCCCCATGGAGAAATTCTTTATCATTATATAGTCAAATGTGTCAGCTTTTTCTTTTACGGTTTTTTGGATTTTGTGACACATCTAGAAATGTCTTCTTTAGTCTGATAGTAAAAACAGACATTTCAACAGAAATGTGATTTGTGCATCTTTCTACTACAGAGTTTAAAGACTATTTTATCTGTAGCCCTGAATGAAGTATACTAGATATAAAGGATTCCACACAGTGACCCTTCAGTCATGAAACCCAGTTGCTATGGAAATTTGATCCAGCTCTGTTGTTTTAAAAACACTCATTATTTGTCTATTATAACTAAAACCCTGTGCTAGGCACCTACTGGGATACAAATAGGCAACTAAAAAAAAATGACCTTGTTTTCCAAAGAACTTGCTGCATAATATGGGAGATAAGTATGTTTGTAAAACATGAGAGTAGAGATGAGTGATGTGTTGGGGTGAGGAGCAGGGCTAGATGTAGGTTGAGTGTAGACCTAACTATTACTGATCATCAGTGTTCTTATCACGTAAAGTTGGCCTTGACAAGCCTTACCTATACAGGGCCAAATAGCAAATACTGTCAACTTTATAACTGCTTAGTTCTGCATGCACAAGAAGAATGGCTGTGTTCCAATGAAAAAACTGTATTTATGGGCCCTGAAATGTGAATTTCATGTAATTTTCATATGTCTTGATTTATACAAAACATTTTTTATAGCATTAGAAATATAAAAAATAAACCTCAGCTCATGGGTCATACAAAAACAGATGATACACAGGTCTCCAACTGCACTGCAGGCAACAACTGTGAAATTTTATCTCAGCAGCAAAAATTGATTTCAGAAAGATCTATCAGTTATTGAAAGCCTCAAAAAAATAACGCGAAGTGCAACCATTTATTTAAGTTTTGCAAAAAATGAATCAGGAAGCAATGAATGGGGCAGTAATGACAATGTGACCTGCTGCCACTCAGCTAAACACTGCTTCAAGGTGGAGAGGATGGAGTTCTTTGAGTCAAATTCACCAATTCCTTCTGTTAAACTGCCTTTCACTTAATATTTCTGTCAGAGGAGCTAGAAACTATGGTGATTGATGCCATAGAAACACACAGAGAGCAAACTGGGTGATGAGCTTGTGGATTGTGGCATGGCTGAAAGGCAGAAAGCTTTTTAGCTGCCAATCTAGAGGAAATGTAATGGAATAAAATGCACCTACGGCTAGCATGCAGGGAGACTTATGTTTACGGGGCACTTTCACATATACCACCACCTTTCATTTTAGGCCAAATTCACAATAACCCTGGGTGGTGAGTACTTTTATGATTGTATAGATAAAAATCTGAGATATTGTCATCAGTATAAAGACCTTGATGCTAAAGCTAAGGCCACAATTAGTAAATAGTTGTGAGGAAGGTGGTAGTAACATTGTCATGCAATGCCTCCTTTTGGCCTCATGACTGCCCAAGTTTGGAGTCTAAGTTATGACATCGACCTTAGGATCACAAGCTTTGCAGTCAGATTGACCTAGGTTCAAGCCTCAGTTCTGCCACTTATAGCTTTGTAACCTGAGGAAAGATATTAAAGTTCAGATTTCTGAGTCATATGGTAAATATATGTTTAAATTTATGAGAAACTGTGAAACTTTTCTCCAAAGACTGTACTGTTTTATACCCACCACTCCCACAATGGATGAGTGATTCTGTTTTTTTCCACATCCTTACCAACATTTACTATCATAGTCTTTATTTTACCCATTCTAAAAGGCATGTTGTCATACCTCATTGTGGTTTTAATTTGCATTTCCCTAGTGGTTATTGATGTTCAGCATTTATTCCTATGCCTATTTGACAACCATATCTCTTCTTTAGTGAAATATCAGTTTATAGCTGAATCGATTTTTGGTGAGTTTTCATAGTTCTTTACATATTATGAATATGATATATTATTAAATATATTGTTTATGTTACGGACTTGATTTTTTCTCCCTAAAAGATACATTCAAGTCCAAATTTCTAGTTTCTGCGAATGTGACCTTATTTGGAAATAGACGACACAACCAAGTTAAGATGAGGTCATCTTAGATTAGGGTGGGTCCTAACCCAATGACTAATGTCCTTATAAGAAGGGGAAAAATGGGGCACATTTACACATGAGGAACACCATGTGACAAAAGAGGCAGAGATTGTAGTGATTTATCTATAGCCAAAGAATAAAAAAAAGACACAGACCCACAGAAAAGAACAGAGCCTAGAAATCAACCCGGTAGATTTTTTGACATGGTGTTAAGAACACATGTTGGAAAAAGTATCAATAAATGATACTGGGAAAATTGGATGTCCACATGTAGAAGAATGAAGAAGACCCTTATCTCTCACCAGGTACAAAAATCAACTCAAAATGGATTAAAGACTTAAATGAAATCTTCCTGCCTCCCTCCCTCCCTCCCTTCCTATCTTTCTTTCTACTGTCTCTACCTGGTTTTCATGTTAGGACCTCATACACTAGGTTGGGAAATGTTCCTTCTACTTTCTTGAAGAGATCATGTAGGGTTTTTATTCTTTAAATATTTGATAGAATTTGTCAATGAAATTATCTAGGCATGGACATTTCTTTTCCAGAAGCTTTAAAATTATGGATTCAATTTTCTTAATAGTGATAAAATATTCAAACTATTTTTTTCATTTTGGGTGAGTTTTGGTAGTTTTTTTTTTGAGGTACTGAGTATTATACTCTAAGTTGTCAAATTTCTGTGTCACTTTTCTTGTTTGTTTCCTCTTAGTGGCTACAGGATTTGTAGTAATGTCCTTTTCTATTCCTGATCTTGGTGATTTGTCATCCAGTCTTACTAGAGGTTTACCAATTTTGCAATCTTTTCAGTGAACCATATTCCCCAGAACCACTTCCTTCTGACTTTCATTGTTAGGAGTTCCTAGCAGAGCAATAAGATAGGGGCAAGAAATAAAAGGGAAGGAGGAAACCAAATTATCCCTATTTGCAGATGGTATGACCCTATACCTAAAAGACCCTAAAAACTCTATCAAAAACTATTGGAAATCATAAACTCTTTTGGCAAAGTAGTAGGATACAAAATTAATATACAGAAATCAGTAGTCTTCCTGTATACCAACAATGAACAGACTGAGAAAGATATCAGAGAAATAATCCCATTTATAATAGCCTCTAAAAGAATAAGGTACTTTGGAAAAAATTTAATAAAGGAAACCAAAGACCTTTTCAATGAAAACTATAAACCATTGAAGAGAGAAATTGAAGACAACATCAAAAGATGGAAAGAACTTCCATGCTCTTGGATTGGTAGAATCGACATTGTAAAAATGGCCATACACTCAAAAGCAATCTACATGTTCAATGCAATCTCCAATAAAATTCCAATGACATTCCTCACAGAGATAGGAAAATCAATCTTAAAATACATATGGAAACACAAAAGACCTTGAATAGCCAAAGCAATCCTGAGCAAAAGTCCAATGCTGGAGGTATCATATCACAATACCTGACTTCAAAGTATACTACAGAGTCATAACAATACAAACAATATGGAATTGGCAAAAAAACAGACATGAAGACCAGTGGATTAGAATAGAAGAACCAGACATAAACCCACACAGCTATAGCCAACTGATCTCTGACAAAGGAGCCCAAAACACATGATGGAGAAAAGATAGTCTATTCAACAAATGTTGCTACAAAAACTGGATATACACATGTACAAGACTGAAATTATATCCCTGTCTCTCACCTTGTACCAAAATCAACTCAAAGTGGATCAATTATATTAATAAGTCCTGAAACTTTGAAACAACTCCAGGAAGCAGTAGGAAATACACTGAAACAGATGGGCATAGAGAACGACTTCCTAAGTAGAGTTCACAAGGCTCAACATCTAAGAGAAAGAATGAACAAATGGGACTGCATCAAACTAAAGAGTTTCTGCACAGCGAAAGAAACTAGACTCAAAAGACAGCCCATGAAATGGGAGAAAATCTTTTGCCAGCTACTCAGCAGATAAGGGACTAATGTCTAGAATCTACAGGGAACTCAAAAAACTCAATCCCCAAAGTGACTGTCATTTGAATTGTTGTTCCTCTATAAATAATCTCTCCATTTTCTCTGTTTGATTTGAAGGGTTTTTTCCTTGTCTTTAGTTCTCAGGAGTTTCATTATGATCTGACTTTTCGTGTATTTCTTTAGGTCTAGCCTATCTGGGGTTTGCTTAGCTTCTTGAATCTGTAAGACTAAAGGTTTTTTTTTTTTTTTATCAATTTGGAAAATTTTAGCCATTATCAAAAACATTTTAAGACAAGTTCTTGCTATTAGCCCAAGCTGGCCTGGAACTCATTTTATAGTCCAGGCTGGCCTCCAACATGTGATCCTTCTGCCTCTAACTCTGGAGTGCTGGGATTATAAGTGATCTCAGTGTTGGCTCCTGAGGATTGTCTGCTCTCTTTCAACTGCAATTATCCTGGTTCTTGGCATGATGAGTGGTTTTCTAGTGTATCCTGGACATTTTGGGCATTATGTTAGGAGAGTCTGGTTTTTATGTACTCGTCTTTGTTAGCAGGCAGCCATCTTGTTTAAGTGTAGAATATAGTGTGCAGGTCCATATGAGGGTAGATATTCAACTCCTTATTGAGTTCAGCAAAAGTGAGCAATCACTTCCAACTGCTTCATTGCAGATGAGTGGGGTGAAAGTTCATTATATGACAAAAACAAATCATTGTCACAGTGCATCATTGCACCTTGTTGATGCTGGGTTGAAGTGGTTATTGATCTCCCCACAGGGGCCCACTGACCCCAAAGTGGGTAGCAGATCAGAATGCAGATAGGCACACTGCATCCCTATCTTGGTTATCCTCATTGATGACTAGTAAACGTTGAGGCTCTGCTCCCTGCTGGGCTCTGCTGACAGTATCCTGGCAGGGGAGTCAGAACACTGCCTGATTTCACTGGGTGGGAGTGGGTGGTGGAAGATGAGTTCCTTATTTAGCATTGCTAAAACCATGGAGGCCAGTACCGTTTTTCAATTGGTGTCTGGCTGGAGTAGGATAGGTATTTTCCAAATGCTTTTGTAGTCTGTCAGAGCACCCCTTTCCTGTCCTTTCAGCTAGGGGGAAGCAAGCTTCTCTTAAAACCTTTTTTTTTGGTCTATGCCTTTTGGCAGTGCTGGGTTGAAGGCTTTCCTACTACACTGTACAGGATATACAGGAAGCAATGAGGAAATCCAGGGGACTCACCACCATGAGATCTTCAAATGCCAAGGTGCCAAAATATCTTCTTTCCATCTTTCCAAATCTTCCAGTGCTTGTTTGTTGTGTTATTTCTAGTAGTTTTTAATAGTGAGAGGGAAAACCTGGAAGGAATAAGCTACTCCACAATTAAAAGCCAGATCTTCTAACAGACTACTTATCTATGACCCTAAATTTTACAAGTTTGCACCGTAACTGGGTGGAGGGAGTAATACTTTTGCCCTGGTCCAATTTCATTTATCTTAAATGTGGCAGTGAGGATACACTGGCGTGAGTGATCTAATACTTATGTAATGCTTACTAAGTGTCAAGCACTGTTCTAAGCACTTTCCATTAAGGCACCCTGTTGTAGGTCCATAATCTCCTACCTACAAGTCCAAAATCCAAAAGGATCTGAAAAGTTTAAGCTTTAAAAATTCATTTGGTGGCAAAATTTGTCCTGAAATGGCATTGGGTTATTTATGGTTTTGAGCTATTGTATTTAATGTGAATATACACCCATTTTACGGTAGAACTATTAATGCATTTTCCTATGGGATTTTCCCTAGACTCCATTAGGGATGTTAAGAAAGATAGAGTATATGTACCATATTATCTTTCTAAAATCTAAAATTTTCTGAATTCTGAAATGCAGCTGGCACCCAAGGGTTTTGGATAAGGGATTGTGGATTGGTTCCAGCTTATGTGCCTGCCTCTAAGATTCCATTAAGGGAACATTTTCACTGATGCTTTAAAGCTCTTTCCAAATTATAACTAGAGTAACAGAACTGAGCACAAAAGTAAGAAAGACTTAGATAAACCCAAGCAAACAGGCTAGGCAAATGACCATTTTTTCAGAAAACCAACCTCACTCTCAGGTCATGGGGAAAATGTCTGATCACAATCTGATGATATTAAACACAGTGACCTTACTGTGTTACTTGATTATGTTTTAATAACCAAGGTGAAAACTTGCACAGGTGTAGTGGCACATATTCAAGGAGGAAGTATCAAATTATTGGTAGATGAACTCAGAGTCATAATTCTACCTCCTCTTCACTCACTTTAGTCTTCGGAAGTAGCAGCACACATGAGAATTCCTAGTTATAATAATTTATTTTAAAATTAACATTAACCCACTCATATAAAGACAAGGCTTGTCTTACACGCACACATTCCTAAATTAGAATGTATCCTGGCAGCTAAGCTCATCTACATTGACCTGCGTAGGAAGCCATGTTCATTTCATTCGTTCATTCACTCATTCAATAAATAATTACTAAGAACCCACTCCACATAAGACACTGGAGTAGATGCTGGGTGCCCAGAAATAAACAAGATAGAAATATACTCAGATGTATTTGCCAAGCAACATCTTGAGCTCACAGTAGAAAGGAAAAAAAGAATGTTTGTACTGCTTCTAATTTCCTGAAGATTGAATTATTCATTCCATTAGCCAGTGAGTTCCAAAAGTGTCTTATGATGTGACATTTCCACTGGAAAAAGCACGAAAAGAAATACTGTGGTTATAGTGGTTATACTTATTGATTATGTATGTATATATATATATATGTATATATATAATGTTATATCTTCACAATAAAAGGGAGAGAAAAGAGCTGCCCACCTAGTTGTTGGATCAGTGTGGTCATTTAACACCCCCTAATCCTACTTTGAAAGTCCTAACTCAAGCAAGTCTCCCTTCTTTCAAAGCAATGTTAATTTGACCTTCCACTATATACTTAGATCTATCTCCAGAACCTAACATTGACTTTCAACCCTTGCTATACATTAGGAATCACCCTTAGAGATTTTTTAAAAGACGATGCTAAGGTCTCACATCAGAACAATTGATTCAGAGTTTCTGAGGCTGGGACCTAGGCATGAGTATTTCTTAAAAGATCTCAGGTGAGTCTGAGACTTAGTGAGGACTAAGATTCACTAGAAATCTAGCTTAACCCATGATCAAGGTTACATAAGTCCAGTCTTGTGGACTACATTGTATAGTTGGATTTTGCAAAAGTTCTACTTGCCATGTACAAGGCACTGTAGTGAGAACTTTACATACTCTGCTTTTGTTTTATTCTCACAAAGTGTTTGAGTCAAGGGGTGGCTTGAGGGATTGGGGGCTTTAGCCCTCCTCCACTATCTCCAGCTGATCCTTGAAAACAACTCCATATAAATATATACATAATGATAAAACACATTACTTGCTAAGATAGTAAAGAGAAGTTCCCCTGATGATTCCTTCCAACCAGACTGTTTAAATCACTCCTATATGGAAATCCAGGAGCTGCCACTGCCTCAAAACAATCCTAGGACATAAGTATTATCATCTTCATTTTATGGTTAAGAAAACTAAATTAAAGAATGGTTGAGTGACTTGCCCAGGGCCACACAGCTAGTAATAGAGCTGAAGCCATTTCTGTTCATCGTTTTCACAAGGACTGGTGCAACAGACTAGATTGTGTCCCTCCAAAACTCCTGTGTTAACACTGTAACCCCCAATGTAATTCTATTTGGAGATAAGGCCTATAAGGAAGCAATTAAGGTTAAATGAGTCCTAAGAGTGGGATGCTGATCTGATAGAACTAGTGTCCTTATGAGACACCAGCCAGAAAGCCCATCCCTTCTCTCTCTCTCTCTGCTACCCCAATGTGAAGGCACAGTGAGAAGGTAACTGCCTACTAGCCAGGAAGAGCCCTTCACCAGCAAGGACACCACTAGATCCTCATCTAAGACTATTAGCTTCCACAATTGTGAGAAAATAGATGTCTATTTAAGCCACCCAACCTATGATGTTTTGCTATGGCAGCCTCAATAGACTAATATAGCTAGTATCATCATGTTTTAGTCATTATTGTATATCCAGCACTTAGCCCAGTGCCCGTATCTAGCACATCCGGGGCCCTGTGAATGAGTGGAAAAAAGGCAAAGCCTTGCTCTTTACCATAATGCACATACATTGTCCCAAAGACCATGCCCTCCTTGAATGCCTGTTCTAGTCACTGGATGTGTGCTTCTCCCCCGAGCCTGGTGTCGTATATAGGACTCTGGTCCTTATGCCCACTGCAGGGTCTACTGTTTCTTCCTGCTTTAAGGTGTTAGATATCTAAACACACCACACTAGGGCCAGTGATCACAGGTAATACAAAGGTTTATTCCAGTATATGTGTCTCCAGAACCCCTTTTAGCAGTGGACTCATTTCTCCTTGTTTTGCCTATCCTTGCACAAGAGGGCCTACTGGCAAGAGTTATATATATGCAGTATCACTGAATGATTGAATAGTTCCAGAGGTGGACTAATGTCTGACAATTATTCCACGTGGATGATGGGAGATCAAAGAAGCAGAATAGGTTGCTTCCTATGGGCAGAGTATGGTGGGATCTTCTGATGGTATCTCACCTGGTAGATATAAATGGTTTCATCAAATGTCATCTTTCTAGGAGTGACTTAATGCATTCACTTTTATTTTTCTGCACGTCACCCCTGACATTTGCTTCACTGTGCCAAGACACTTGTAAGTATAGTTGCATGTATGTAAGTGATACGGGTTTGCCATACCCAGCTCAGTATGAAAATCTACCTGCTAGCAGGAGGAGCTCTGGAGCAAAGTGCACAGATAATCATCTGAAACTACAGGGGCACCCAGTAAAAAAATGTCCTTGGGGGTTCAGGACAGCTTATGTAAAAATTTGAGCAATATTGCTAGCTATTTTGATTTGATATTTGATATCCATTGGGGTATTTGTGTGGCCTGTCCTAAGATGTTCTGTAGTTTCAAGATAGCATTTTCAGTCATTGGCCCTAAATCTCAAAGTTTGTAGTATCAGCAAGTCTGCTGGAGGTTTTGATGATTTGAGCTTCAGGAGCATTTGAATGGTTTATTTTGTGTTTGAATTTGGTAAACAGTGGTATTGGGATGCCCTCATGGGTGCTCAGTAATTCCAATTCCTTCAGGGCCTCTTTGACAGGGAATGCTTGCCTAATTAGGGGTAGCAGAGATGCCCTCTAATGTGGGGGAGCACTCCTAATAAATAGCTGTCAAACATCTGCATCTAGGTAGGTCTTTGGGGGGATGGGAGGAGCATTTTCTGCATTCCAAGTGTTTGCCAAAATGGTATTCAGTCATACTAATCCTGCTTATCAGTTATCTGCCCTCTGATGAGGTTAGGTTGCTAAGGTCCCTGCCAATGAGTATGTACCCCTGTGGAGGGGTGGGCTATTTGTTAGGTCACAAAAATCCAGTACAGGATATAGGGACCCTTGTCAGGATGGGCCCTTTATAAGAGGTTGGTAGGAGCCTACAGTAGATTGCCAACTAATGATTACATGACATACTTACCACTTGGTCGATATTGGGAAGAGACAAGTTTAGGTCAGAGCCATTGTTGAAGAGGTATAATAGCCAATCAACCCTGTTTCTGTTCTTTACTTGCATGTAAACTTTAATTAAATTAAAATTTGAATTTCCGATAAGGTCAGATCTTAGGTTTCATTTTGTATTTCTGTTCCTTACCCTCTAGCCGCCATATTGTGGCTCCTTATGGCATAAGCTGCTGGAACTTTTCCTTCTTCTTGTTTATAGCTGTGGACTTCCAGGGAGTACTGGTCTATGTCTTCTGAAGCAGTGCTGCCTTCCTTAGTGTTCAGTTTTGCCATGGCAAGTAGGGTGTGTAATTTTGTCTTCAATTCAACCAGGGTCCCAGCATGCAGGATTGCTGGAGCTGTAATAATACCTGGCTCCTTGGCAGTTAGGTTGCATTGCAAATGGTGTGACTTGGTGTCCTGTGGCCTCTTTAGGAGTGAGGGGACTTATAAATTCAACTGGATTGCATCAAATATTTTGCCACAGTGCACCAAAGATGGGTCTCACTATACCCCAGAGGATGGGTCTTTGTGACAGAGGCAGCCACAACAGTATAAGCCTTTAGTGCCTTGTGAAATCTTCTGTAGTTATCCTCATACGGGGATATAGACCTTGGTGTATCACAGCCATGCTAACCCTCTCCATGCACAGTTTGCTGAGGGGAGACCATGTAGACACAAGAACTAGGAGGAAACCAGAGCTTACACAGAATATCACACCACCATACTCTGAACTGGGTACCGTGCCTCAGACTCCAAAGTCTTACAATTCAGGCAAGGTAAAACTCTACACAAACACCAGAGTGTGGTCCAAGTAAGGGCTAGTATTCTACAGCAGCCAAGGGAGCTGTTCTAAACCTTTTTTTTTAGGTCACTGCACTTATCTAGCTAGTAAAGCAAGAGCAATAAATGAATTGTAGCTAGCTTGAACTCTGTCATCCTGTTGTCATGCCACAACACCAGCCTTGCTCTTGCTGGCTTCTCTTCTATAGACCAAAATCTTATTTCTAGAATTTGATACCTGTCAACAGTTTTCTGAAGACCTCTCTGAATTTCTCTTCTATTTCACCAGATTCTTCATTGCCCCAGCACCTCTCCTCTCTCCTTCCCTCAGAGCCTCCCGTTTCTTTTGGTACATAAATGGATCCCAGGATCTACACACCTATTGCCTGCTGTGGTCACACTCTGCCTGTTGACCAGTCCTTTGCTCCAAGTCTGATGTAAAGAAAAAGCAGAGGTATTTATATCAAGCACTTCTAAGTATCACCAGCTCCTGCTTGTCCTCAGCCTCTGTATTTGTCCACTGTTCCCACTGTATTTCTCTTGTGGCCCTCTTTCCCAACCACAGCTCAGGGCAATGAAATCATACCCAAGAAGTCAGCCTGCCAAGACTCCCGTCTTCCTTTGGTGCAAAGGCTGAGTATGGAGAATATTCTGGGAAAAGTCATACACAGAAGATCCCCTTTAAAACACAGAGGCCCCACCCCCTGCAGGATGTCTGTTTCTGAGATTATGTGACCAGAGCACCTGGTACAGCCAATAAAAGCTAAGGCAGACTGCCTGTGCCACCCCTACTGGCAAAGTGAGTTGCTCTCCTGGAGGCATTCTTTTGGTAACCCTGGCAAGGTGCTACAGAATGGTGTTTTAGGAGACAAGTTAAATTCACAGACTTAAAGATAATGGAAAGAAGGCAGAGAGGGAAGGAGAGTGGTAAAAAGGGAAGGAAGGAAGGAAAGAGGGGAGGGAGGCAGAAAGGAAGAAAGCAAGGAAAGGAGGGAGGAAGGCAGGAAGGAAGATTGGATTTACACCATGACCTGACCCAAGTAGACACCTTCACCTTAGTCTTCTTAAGCACTCAAGGCCAGGCCATGTCCTGCCTGTGAGTCTTGCTCCCAGTGCCAGCAGAATTTCAGGGACAGGCTGAGATTCTGCTTTGTTGCATAGAAATGTGGCTGGAAACACACACTGCAAAGCACACCCCACAAGCTCCAAGGAATCTGAGCCAAGCAACCCTTATTCATCACAAAGCATCATGCACATATTTCTTCCCTCACACCTGCTGGCCTCCGAGCTAGTTAGTCTTTCAATGGAGATCATAGACCCCATGACTGGAGATAAGGCACATCTATCTCATCCACCAGAGAAGAGCTACCTGCTGACCTCTTAAGGCATCCACAGAAGTCTGTTAAGGTCTGCACTGAAAAAGCCACAGAGTACAAGGCCTGGTTTGGTAGAGGGGAATGCATCATATCCATTTCCCTCCTTGATCTCAGGACAAGATAGCCACACAGGACCAGCTACATAACTTGTGGGGCTCAGGAAAAACAAAAAATTTGGGACCTTTTGTTCCAGAACTATTAAGAATTTCAAAATGATGACAGCAGAACAAGAAAGCAAGTGCAAGGCCCTTCTAAGCACTGAGCTCTGTGTGAATTGGCAAGCCACATGCTCATAAAGCTGCTTCCACAGTTGGAAAAGACTCAGCAAGTTCCGGAAGCTACTAGAAGGAAGAGGGGGGGCTAAGCAGCAGAGAGGAGGGGTCAAGTGTCAACTCTTCCATCCAGGATAGGCAATAGGGGGTAAGGGACTACCACTCTCAGGGGCTTACAAAAATATAGGAACTATGAAGCAAACCTGGGATGGGAAGGCCCCCAAAGGCCAGTCTTCAAGCCTGACCCCATGGAATCCTGCTCTCCAATGTCTTAGCATAGAAGGAGGATGGAGAAGTAAAGGGTGACATTAGGAAAGAGAGTCCTTGACCTTGGGGCCCAGGCCACACTTCCTGGAGTAGTGAATAGTAGGAACTACGAAGCAGAAAGGTGCAGGGCAGAGGCTAGGTTAAAATCTTCCCTCAGCAGCCAGGGAACAATGGCTTATTCATTTTTAAATAGTTCTAGTTTTAAAGACTCTCTTATAAGATGGAACAAAGGTGACAGTGAAAGCAAGTAGGATGGATAAGGAGTGGCACAGCTACCCTTAAACAAGGCCAGCTTTAGAAGTAGTCACAGTCTATGATATCTGATTTGAGATGAACTTTGAAAAAGTTTCCATGTACCACAAACTGATCAAATTTGTTCTCCGCCTGTCTGCACTTCAATTCCACCACTGCCTGTTGCCCTGGTGTAAATACTCAGTTATGCCTGAATTGTTTTCTTCTTTAGGCTCTTTTGAAAGCCTTAGAAGTTATTTGCTAACTGAACCATTTCCTTTATGAACCAACACACACTTTTCCCTTGGACAAAAATACAAAGCAGGAAAAAGTGCAAAAACCCTTAGGTCTAAGCTCTGACTGTGTAAGGCAAACACATCGAAGTATCAGTAAAAAAAGAAAGACTTAGAGAAGGGTAGAGTGAGTGAATGTATGGGCACAGTCAATAGCACTGCAAGGGGCCTGCTATGGGGACAGGAGGAAGTTTCCCCTTATTATTCTTACCAGTCCACAGAATACTTTCAGAAGTCCCTAAACAAGGCCAGCCTCTTTGGCAAATCAGCCTTTGAGCTGTCTTTCAACCCATCATACAAGGCAAGATCACTACTGATGCACATTTTTCTACCACAAATTACCACCCACACTTATCTCTTCCACACAGATAAAGCTGAAAGATGACAGAAAAGCTGTGAGTAATTCTAGGCACCTGCCTCTGTAAAGTCAAAAACACAGCTGCTGTATCCCCGAAAAGGGATCTCCTACCCTGTGTTCTGAGGCAAAACGTGTTCTCCACTGTTTCTACCATGCTCTGGAGAACTCACAGCTGAGTTTCCTGTCTGGTCTGCATACAGAGTGTCCTCCCACAGGGGTAGCACCAATGAAGGGGAGTCACTGGGGACAAGGCAACAACTTGGTCTCTGCTGTTCCCACTTGACAAATACTAATTCTTACTGTCTGTGACGTCTTACCCAATCTCCTTCTGGGCTTCCTCCCAGCCACCCACCAAGGGGAGCATCTCTGTTGATCTAAACCCCTTTTAATCAGTACACGATCTCTTCTATCAGAAATAGGTAAGGTTCTGGAAAAGCTGATGTTTCCAGATCTCAGCCTCTATAGAGGCACTCACACAGCTGTTCAGTCATAGCCTCTCAGACAGAAGTCTGCAGAAGCTAAAGGCACAAAGCTATAGAGGCCTGTGAACCAAATTCTAGAACTCACAGAGCAGCAATATTTCCTTTACCACATCCTGCTTTCTTTGGACTCCAGCTCCCTCTAAGTCTCCCTTTGGGGTGCCCTCTTCCCCGTCAAGAAAGGGGAAAATGACTTTTGATGCACAGCTGCTTCTTTTGGAAGTAGATTGGTCTCTGGGAAAATAGAAAAACTGATGGAGCTTCCAGTCCTGGCCTCTGAAAAGGCACAAATAACAGCTTTCATATTTCAGTCTATCTGAGAGAAGGGAGAAGCTGGAGAGCCTAGACAGTTTAAATTTAGGACCAACAGAAGACAGAGTAAAGGACTGTGGAAAGAGTGCATTGATCCTTGTGGAAAGAGGATGAATCACTTTATGGAAAGTTTAAATCCTTGTTTTCCAGCTTCTGCTTTCATATTTCTCAAAATCATGATCATATATCCTCTTCAAGTCTTCATCATTGTATGTCCTTAAGTCACTCACTGATGAAGGTTTAAGAAGTAGTCCTAACTTAGCCATCTAGAAATGGAGAGAGATAGGGATCCTTTGTCTGTAGCAGACACAGTGGAAAGAGTATAACATTACCTAAATCTAATACCCTAGCCCTGTAAAGGCCAAATACAGCTACTTTCATGTAAAGGGAGCCAAAGAATAGAATAAAGCAGAGAGCTCCAAATATCCAGGACTGTGACAAGTGAAAGCCAGACTTTAGAGGACTCTAGAATGCCTTGTTGGCAAATTGTTCTGGCTTTACCAGCTTATCCCCTTTTGATACTCATGGTTGTTTTGATCAAATATCCTTTCCAAGACCTTTCAAGACATCATTTTTGAGATTATGCAGGTAACTTTGCATATGCATATGCACTCAAACGTGGTGTGTGTGGAGATCTTTAGAACAGTTCATTTAATTGTCATCATATGAAACCTTGTTATATACTCTAAGAGACGAGGAAAACTGGAACAGGGCCAGAGGAAGTCTTGTTTTGAAAACCTTTTTCTCACTCCACCTCTGGTAACCAACCTCAGGTTGATCTAGGGGGTGTTCATTCCCCAAGCTCACGTCCATAGTGAACTTCTCCTTAGCTAAGGGCTGCGAGTCCACGCAGCCCTCCTGATTGGCAGGCTCTGCACTCATGGGATGCATGCTGCCTCTCTAGGAGCAGGCCTGGCCAGTTCCTCTGAGGGATGCCAGGCACACTTGGCTCCAAACAGGTGGGGGATGGAAACCCTTGGTGTTCCTACCAGAGCTGCATTGGGAAGTCATCTCCTGGGTAGGTTGCTTCCGGGTGAGAAAGGCCAGGTGTACAGTGAACACGCAGCTTAGTCCTCGCTCTCCCTGACTCTCTCCTGCTGATGCCCAGGCAATGTGCTCCCCTGGTCCCCATTGCACCTGGGATGGGCAGGGGCACGACCCCTTGCTTTTATACATGCCAGGTGATGTAGGGAGTTATTGAGTGCATCAGTCACCCCACTGTGAAACCAAGGCACCCTACAGGTAACAAAAGAAAGAAAGAAAATGTGCACTGAAGCATACTTACAAATTCACAGTGCCACAGTGATTTGTTTTGCTTGTCAGGAGTCCATGGTCCACTTCTTTTTTATTATCTTTATGCATCTCCAGAGTTTCAAACTATTTTT
Source organism: Castor canadensis (assembly GCF_047511655.1). Classification (NCBI taxonomy): domain Eukaryota; kingdom Metazoa; phylum Chordata; class Mammalia; order Rodentia; family Castoridae; genus Castor; species Castor canadensis. The sequence continues at coordinate 17,478,136 of NC_133405.1, read as the reverse complement.
ATTAGTCACAACTATTAGCTCAGCTCATCTACATGTTTATTTTCTTACAATTGATACTTAGTTTGTGTGTCATGGTATGTGATGTTCTATTATTCAGGTCCCCTGCACTTCTGATAGAAATGTGTTTTAGACAAACAAATAACATTCAGTAATGAGGACACCATGGACACAGTCCCTACAGCCTGAATGTAAACATGGCCCAGGAAAGCCACCCTTCTCTTGCACCTGGCTGTAAGGGGTTTATGTAGCCTGGAAGAGGGCAGTGCAGATCTTGCCATATCGCAGACTATGACCTCTTCCAGTCCCCATTCTTGGGACCACAGGTCTCTTACCTGAGCATTCAGCCCCACATCCCAAGTCCATATAACCAGGCTTGGCTTTAAAGCGAAGGGAGCTCTTGGCCAGCTCTCTTGTCTTAGCTTCAAGCGACTGTTCTTACTTTTGTGGCCCTGTCTCAGCATTTAATTCAGATGACTTCAGCCCTATATTTTCCTACCTTTCCTAAATTTTGGATACCAGTTCTTCTCTTGATAATTTACAAAATCTCCTAGATGGGGAATTATGTCATTTCATGGTAAGGGGTGGAGGTGGTAAATCAAGGGCTGAGTGTTACTGTGAGGATCTGGAAGAATCCCTTGAAACAGCTAGTGGTCACTAATCCTCATCTTCCCCATGCCATATATCCTAGTACACTTTTTAAGGGACTAGGTGTGCCCTGGACGTTTTTATATGAGCCAAGCTGATCCAGACATCCACTTTAATTCACTGAAGTGTACAGCCTAACCATAAGTATAATTGTGGTGCCTGTATCCCACAATTATATCACAATTATATCCCACAAAGTATATCAGAATTGATATCTTATCTGAGGCAGTGAAGAGAGGGGTTCAAATTCATCACCCATCTGCTAAAATATTTGAATTACTTATCAGTTATTGAATGAGATGTGAATTCAACCCACAGCTCAAATGTGATCTACAAGTTAACCTCAACCTCCTTTGTTGGACTTATTTTCCCTTGCTTCGCTATTCACACCCACATCACAGCAAAACTGACTGCTCATGACCCCAACCACTCCCACCTCTGTGTCCTTGCTGTATATTTTATTTTTGATTTCTTCCCTGACCCTGGTTTTAGCTATTGAAATCCTTTGCAGTTTCTCTAAAAACTGGACCCTCCCATAAATCCTTTCCTGAGTCCTCAACCCTCCTTTAACTAGTTGTGATCTCTCTTTCCTCTGAAGTATGATAGAATTTAATTTCTATCTTGCTTGTGGCATAGATTTTAGCTTGAGATTAGACTGTGGTCCTTGTTGGGATTCAGCTATACCAAGCAAGTTTGGTCAGTTGGGGCAGTCATGGGGGGCCACTCAGGAGATAAAGCTTCCCAAAGGGAGGTAACAGCAATGCCATGGACAAAGTTGACTTGGACATAGAGCTCAAGTCTACATTAGGAATATACTATGATAGCTGTTATCTGAATCTGTCCCAGCACAGCCTCCCAGGACTTATGCCTGTGTCCTATCATAGATTTGCACCCATGAAGGAGTCTCATGGCAGCAAAGGAAACATGACCCTGACTCCTTTTCCTAACATGAATTGCTGAAATCAACAGCATAAATGATGTTTAATGGCCTTGGATAGAGCTTGCAGAGAAGGAACAAGGATGCTCCTCTAAGAGGACATTTTCCATGGAAGGAGAAGCAGAATCCAGGTCATTGGTGGGGCGTTCTGGATCAGACACGCTGTCATTCTGGACACCTGGTGGATGCTCCTCCAAGGCCAGAGCTGCATCTAAGCCATTAGGGATCCACGCCATTTTTTCCTTAGGACATCTCTGACCTGAGTCTGACAGAGTATAGATGATTTCCTGAGGTACTTAATCTTCATGAGGATGACTCAAGTCAGAATTCTGTGTTGGACCTAGTCAAAGCTGGTGGCTTGGTTGAGACTACTTCTTTCTGTTAGGGTAGTGGTTAGGAGCACAAACTGTATAGAACCAACAGCCTGGTTTCAACTTGATAACTTGATTTGCTCTGCATCTCATCTTCCTCATATACAAATGGGAATAATAGTCAACTGAGAGCAGTACGTAGGACCTCCTTTTTTTAAATTTCCTTTATTCATATGTGCATATAATGATTGGGTCATTATTCCCCCCTTCTTCCCTGCCCCCTCCCTTTCCCCCAACCCTCTCTCTCCCCCCGACCCCCTTGCTTCCAAGCAGAAACTGTTTTTCCCTTATCTCTAATTTTGTTGAAGAGAGAGTATAAGCAATAATAGGAAGGACCAATGTTTTTTTTGCCAGTTGAGATAAGGATAGCTATACAGGGAGTTGACTCGCATTGCTTCCATGTACATATGTGTTACTTTCTAAATTGATTCTTCTCGAACTAACCTTTTCTCTAGTTCCTAGTCCCCTTCTCCTATTGCCCTCTGTTGCGTTAAGGTTTCTGCCTTAGTTCCTTTGCATTGAAGACAGCAAATGCTACCTTTTTTTTTTTGGATTACCTACCTATCCTCATACCTCACTTGTGTGCACTCACCTTATCATGTGATCAAAGTCCAATCCCCTTGTTGTGTTTGCCCTTGATCTAATGTCCGCATATGAGGGAGAACATACGATTTTTGGTCTTCTGGGCCTGGCTAACCTCGTTCAGGATGATGTTCTCCAGTTCCATCCTCTTACTTGCGAATGATAAGATTTCATTCTTCTTCATGGCTGCATAAAATTCCATTGTGTATAACCACATTTTCTTTATCCATTCGTCAGTAGTGGGGCATTTTGGCTGTTTCCATAACTTGGCTATTGTGAATAGGGCTGCAATAAACATGGGTGTACAAGTACCTCTGGAGTAACCTGTGACCCATTCCTTTGAGTATATCCCCAAGAGTGGTATTGCTGGATCAAATTGCAGGCTATGTTTAGATTTTTAAGAAGCCTCCAGATTTTTTTCAGAGTGGTTGTACTAGTTTGCATTCCCACCAGCGGTGTATAAGGGTTCCTTTCTCCCCACATCCTTGCCAACACCTGTTGTTGGTGGTGCTTCTAATGATGGCTATTCTAACAGGGGTGAGGTGGAATCTTAGTGTAGTTTTGATTTGCATTTCCTTTATGGCTAGAGATAGTGAGCACTTTTTCATGTGTTTTTTGGCCATTTGAATTTCTTCTTTTGAGAAAGTTCTGTTTAGTTCACTTTCCCATTTCTTCATTGGTTCGTTAATTTTGGGAGAGTTTAGTTTTTGGTGTTCCCTGTATATTCTGATTTGGTATTTGGTGTTCCCTGTATATTCTGATTATCAGTCCTTTGTCTGATGTATAACTGGCAAATATTTTCTCCCACTCAGTGGGTGGTCTCTTCAGTTTAGAGACCATTCTTTTTGTTGAGCAGAAGCTTTTTAGTTTTATAAGGTCCCATTTGTGTATGCTTTCTCTTAGTTGCTGAGCTGGTTCCATTGAGGAAGTCCTTGCCTATACCTATTACTTCCAAAGTATTTCCTACTCTTTCCTGTATCAACTTTAGAGTTTGGGGTCTGATATTAAGGAGTAGGACCTCCTTGAAGTTAGTGGTTTCAAAGTCCATTTCAAGAGGCAAGACTAAGTTGCCAATCACCAAGTCGACTGCATTGAACAAAGAAAGTAGAGACTGGTTCATGGGAACCTAGAGATCCTTAGTTCTGTTTAATGAGGGACATCATTAGAAATCTTTTTCTCATTTTTATTAGGATATATTCATCGTACAGGAGGATTCATTGTGATGATTTCGAATAGGCATACATTACACAAAGTTGGATGGCCCCCATTATCTCCCCCGCTTGACCCCCTCCCTACCCCACTTAAAGCAATTTCAAGAGGTTTCATTGTTCTACTTCTCTTTTCTTTACGTATATCATTAGTATTCTTCCTAAAAAAAATTCTTCCTACAAAAGCCCTCAATGCCTTTGTAATTTGGATATTACTGGATAAAAGACCTAATTTTTAATTTGTAGGCTTATCATAACTTGTCATGCTGGCAGTGCTCTGCAGACCAATGATGATCACTGGAGAGGGACTGCTGTGTTTGGTGAAATAGTGGAAAAAATGATTATACTTGGCAGAGTGATATAGAGACTGTAGGACAGAGTCTGGGACTCCCAGTGGGACAGCAATAGTGTCGGGGGGAGTATCTCTGTTTATGAGTACAGGGAAGGTCTTATGAAAGACCCAAAAGGATTAAAAATTGCCACTGACTCTAGCAGAACCTTGGCTCCAAACTATAGCTAGGACCCCAATCTTTACAGGTTCCCAAAAGTGCTTGAGGTGGAGGACTTAACAAGAAGCTAGACATCCTGTATGAGCAAGTGTGTATTGGGGCCAGAGAAATTCAGATTTTGTGATTGTTCATGCCCTTATCGTAACTCTTTCATTATTTGATCCATGTGCTATGTAGCTCTCAAGAGTATGAGCCCTAGTCCTGACAGAATGTGGTGGAGACTGCTAGAAATATCTTTCTCATCTCTAAGCCCTCTACAGCATCTAGCACCAGGCTTACTTCTCCCCCACCCACATTCTTCGGCTTCATTGACTCTAATTTTCATGTCACAAATTCACCTACTTTAAGTGTACAATTTAAGTTCTAATAACTTTATACAACCAGGCAACTACATCACATAGTTTCAGAACACCTCCACTATCCCAAAATTTTCCCTATGCTCCTTAGCAATTATCCTTGCCCCAAACTTCAGACTCAGTCAACCGGTGATGTGCTATCCATTATTTATGGTTTCATCTTTGCTAGAAATTTTATATTAAGGAATCATTAATGGTATTTCATCGCATATGTTTAAAATTCATCCAGTAATAGTTTTTCATTTTTATTTTATGTAGTATTCCATTATTGAATAACCATTTTGTTTACTCGTTTTCTAACTTATGGGCATTTGAGTATTTATGATTTGTTTTTATGAAAAATGCTTCCATATTCATTTGATTTATAGTCTGTGTGTGGACATATGCTTTCATTTATTTTGGGTAGATACCTAGGAGTAGAATTGTGGGCCCGTATGGTAAATGTGTGGTCTTCATTGATTTGAAACAATTTAACAGGGATTAATGAGTAGGAGGCTGAAAGCAAGCCATGCCATGTGTGAATGGGACACATGATCAGGGGTATAGGTGAGAATTCTCAGCAAAGAAAGAATATTACTGAGAAGTAGAAATGCATTGAGATAAATTCATCTTCTTTATAATTCATACTTCAATATCCAGGAAGCCTAAACATTTTATCTAATCCAAAATTGTCTCAATCTATTATGATCGTAGAGCTTCACATTGGTCACAGCATGTGAGATCAGGCATGTGTGAGTGGACATAAATAGTGACAAAGTTGTCTATAAAGGTGTTTAAATCTGGGAACAGCCTACATGGTTATCCACTTTTAGGGAGACATTAAGTTTATTGTTTATTTTTATTTTTGGCTGTTTGGGATTTGAACTCAGGACCTTGTACTTGCTAGACAAGGGCTGTACCACTTGAGCCACACCTCCAGCAAAATCAGCCTTCCAACTTTTTTTGGTTTTATGGTATTTGAACTCAGGGCCTTACACTTGCTAGGCAGATGCTCCACCACTTGAGCCATGCACCCAGCCCTGCCATTAGGTTTCGTCATGCCAAGAATTTGCCTTTAACAAAAACTTCCGTTTGCTAAAGGTTCAATTGAAGATGTTACTTTTATTAGAGTCTATCCTTGTAATTTGTATTTATTTTACTTGTTCTCTGTGGAGGCCATTCTGAATAATGATCACCTCTTGATATTTGAAACTGTACCAACAAGCTTTGGGGCAAGAAGAGGAGAGAATTTGGTAACAACAGGAATCATTGTTACAGAGATCCAAATATACCTAGGAGTCAAGGTGTATCCTCTTACAATTGATAAAACCCTGTGAATTTATGACAAAGAAATCAATCCTGTTTCTTAGCCCAAGAGTATAAAAGAAGGGACCCCTGTAATTAGTGATTGAGAGTTTGGGTTACTTTTCAGTCCCCGAATATACAGAGTGTGCTTGAGTCAGAAGCGAAAAGTTTATCCCATTTATCTTCTTCCATTGGGAAGATCAACCCAGGGCCATTTGGGCAGAGGTACCCAAAAATTCAGTAAATCTAGCTCACCAGAAGTAGAGATTTATAGGGAGGAGTTGCAGGTCCAGGAAGATTTTTGACATGTGTATTACATAACGTAGTACATTTTTCTTTAATGAAGACCCACAGAAATACCTCCTAGGCCTTAATAACAGGAAAAACCCATGATTCTCCTGAACAAATTGGATTACTTTGATCATAAATAAATGATTCTGAGTGCATTTCCCTGGCCACCAGCAGTGACATCACCTGGGAACTTGTGGAAGACGCATGCTCAGAACACATGCCAAACCTTCCAAATTGGAACCTCTGGAGGTGAGACTCAGCAATCTCTGTTTTGATAAGCCTGACTGGTAATTCTGGTGGAAGCCAAAATTTGAGAACCACTGTACTTATTAACTAATGGCTGAGAATCTCAGAGTCAAGTTTTTCGCTTCTCTCCATCAACTTAGAGGCAGAGAAGGGTTCTTCAGCACTCTTAGTTCCCAAACACCTTGGACATTTAAAAAATATTTTACAGTAACTGAATTGGGCTGAACCAGGGAATCCGATTTCAGAAAATTAGTGATTGATGTGTTCAATGTCCAATACTTCCTTTGAGTTAAAAGCTTCATTAGGATTATATTTCAACTGCTTAGTCTATAACCAAGTAGTTGGTTTTGAAAATCTTGGATGACAATATTGACCAATTATGCACTAAACACAAAAGGTGATTTCATCATTTTGTATAGGCCAATGCCCTGAAGCGCCTGTTAAAAATGATTAACTAGATGAAGAGCAGATATAAAAACAGATGAATATCATGAATTGCTGGTTAGCTTGGAAATCTCTTATTCTTGGGTTAACAGAATATGCAGAAAACCTAAGTCTACGATGCCAAATGAGAAAATATGGCTTGCTGGCAGGAACTGAGTGTTTTTCAGCTCCTGTCAATGATTTTTACCTTTTTGCAAGCCAGAAAGAATCAGTTTCATCTCAGTTCTGCTACCAAGTACTTTCAAGACCTTGGATGAGCTACTTCCCCCCTTGGACCTCATTTCTGTCTCTGCAAATGAAAGCATTTGATTTCATCATCTCTAAGGTCACTTCCATCTCTGATATTCTGGGAATCTGGAATTCTAAGATCCCATCTCTCCAGCACCATTCCAATACTGCTACTGTCTCCTGACTTCTCTTGACCAGAAGACAGAGTAAGAAGGCAGAGGACGCTGATGGCTGCACCTGCTGAAAGCATGACTGAGATCTTGGGAATTCAGATAATTTCAGAAATTTCATGCTTCTTACAGAGCAGTGCTGTGTAGAGGTCAGATAGTGGTATGGGAGATACCACTATCTTTGCCAAATGATACATGGAAATCCTGGAGTGACCTCATCATTAGGTGAGAAAGAGATGTGAACTGAAGAGCCCCTTTTATTTTTTGTAGGGATGATTTTTGGTTTTGGTGGTAATATACTGGAGATTGAAATCACAGCCTCGCACTTGTGCTACTCTGTCAGCCATTTTGGGGTTAGTTATTTTTGAGATAGGGTCTAGCTTTATGCCTGGGCCAGCCTAGACAAGATCCTCCTATTTGTGCTTCTTCATGTAGCTGAGATGATAGGCACGCCCATCACAAACAGCCATTGGTTCAGATTGGGTCTCATGAACTTTCTGTCCAGGTTGGCAGTGAACCGTGATCTTCTCAATCTCTGTCTCCTGAGTAGCTAGGATTACAGGTGTGAGCCATCTCACCCAGCAATAGAAATGATTTTAAAGAGTCAGTCCATTGTATGAAATGACTCAAGTGCATATACTTAAAAGCTTCAGGATTGGGGTTTATGAAAACACTCCCCCTCCCCATTCCTATCCAAAGCATGTATTTAGCTGAGTAACTCCAAGCAGTGGAGATAATTTCATAAAGAGTAGAGGATGGGTGTGGTGTGGAGGGCTCAAATGAACCAGGCATTTGATGCAATTCTTCCACTTCAAGTTCTCTGTAGAATTTATTGCACCTGTTCTGTTGGCCTAACGAGCAGCCTTCATTTGCTTCCGCTGGTCATCAGCTAGCCAAATATGTTACTGTTTCTATTTTACTTCCCAGACTGATTTCTAATATGGTTATGCGTATAAAGACCTTCCATGCAAAGTTTTTCCTAGCTGAGAGAGGATCCATTGAATCTGATAAATTTCAGAGAATACTTCTTAGGTGCCTTCAAACTGCTGGTCTCCCATTCTCACCCCCCATTTTTTATTTTTAAAATGAGCTTTGTTTGCTAGCACTAAGGTGATAGCTTTAACTTTTTACTTCCTTCAGTTGATGTAAACACAATGGCCAGGCCCCTCATCTCTGGAGTAATCTCCTCTGGAAATAATGATTTTCATTTTTACAGGTCCTTTTGTGTCAGGAACTCAACTGGCATTGTTATGGTTTATTTTGTTTTGGGATAAGGAAGTTTCATTTTAACCGTTTCTAGAGAGAAAATCCCTAAAGAGCTTCCACCCCCCACCCCAAATATGCAATATTAAAATAGTCAAATGGGAAAATTGTTTTTATTAGAGCATTTAAAGACAAAAGAGCTGGCAGTTTGTCTAGATTTTTCATTTCTTAAAGGTTACTTTGATATGGCACAGTGTAGCCCCAGGAATATGCAAAATTGGTAATTACCATGTGTCGGAGCTAGTATGAAGCCCAGGTCACCTGAATTATTGCTTCTTGGAGGTGGCATAAGCCCTGTCAAGGTATGAATGATTTGTTACTTCAGCACTGCCATGATATTAAATCTTGAGGAGTGGGTTCAAGTCAGTGCTTTCAGGGGACAACTACTCTTATTTGTCATGTAAAAGGAAGTGCATTAGACTACCCAGTGACTGTAGAGGGGTAAATGAGGTATTTTTAGGAGAAAATCACCAAAATCTCTACAGACCATGGTGGGTAGACACGAAGACAGGGTGATGCTAATAAACACTAAGATCACTTAATGAGTCTAATTATTCAAGGAGTCCTCATTAGGGGAGAACAAGCAACTGCAGAGCATTTCCCCAGCCCCCTCCCTCCTCTTATGTCATAGGAAAACCAGTAAGACTCCTCCATCCTCCACCTCCCACTCTCGAGTGCCAGATCGGTAAGCGCTTAGCCAAGCATGCTGGGAGACACAGAACAACCGTAGGAAAGGAGTATCCTGATGTCTTGGATTTTCTTTCCATTCTGTTGTGCTCTGTTCTCCTAACACCACCTCATTACTAGACGTAGGCACTAGACGTGACAATCAACTACATTTGAACTGAGCAGGAGAAATATTGAAGGCACAGTCTCCAGGAGAAATGTCTCTAAGGCAGCCTCAGTCACCTAATCAGACTTTAATTTCAATCACAAATGACACAGAATCATCAAGCTCTGTGGTTTCCAACGAAACCACAAATAAAGGACAGACCGGGGACAACTCTCCAGGAATAGAAGCACTGTGTGCCATCTATATCACTTATGCTGTGATCATTTCGGTGGGCATCCTTGGAAATGCTATTCTCATCAAAGTCTTTTTCAAGACCAAATCCATGCAAACAGTTCCAAATATTTTCATCACCAGTCTGGCTTTCGGGGACCTTTTACTTCTGCTGACATGTGTGCCGGTGGATGCGACCCACTACCTCGCAGAAGGATGGCTGTTCGGAAGAATTGGTTGTAAGGTGCTCTCTTTCATCCGGCTCACTTCTGTTGGTGTGTCAGTGTTCACATTAACAATTCTCAGCGCTGACAGGTGAGTTTCTTTTCTCTGTTATATTTGCCGGGAGGTGAAATTAGGCAAAAAGAAAAGAAAAGCTTGTACTTAGCTTTTACCGGCTACCGTTTCTGCTTTTCTCATGCTTGGTAACCTAGATCTAGGATTGGAAAATCCGGTGGCATTTTAAATAAAAAGTTGGTGTAAAAATATTAAAATTCCTGTGCTAGCAACTGGGAAGTACTTGAAAATGTATGCTGTTGGGGGGGATTTCTTTTCTTTGAAATGTAATTATTTGCTTGAAGGAATACCGAACAGTGTTTTTATTTTCCTCCTGCTTATTAAGTAAGGCAAATTGCTGCAGGTGTAAAAAAAAAAAAAAACCCATGCTTTATACATTAGTGCAGCCTAGTGGCACAATATAGTCAACATAAAATATCGGCATAGGTGTGAAATTGACCACCCATGCATTACTGTATATCGGAAGGATGGTAAAGAGATAGCATGCACCTAATTTATTTGAAATTTATCAAATTAGCTAATGACTGAAAAACAGTAAGGTTTTCAGCTCCCTGGCAACTCAGTGTAATGTCATCAGTTTGTTAATTCTATTTGTTTTCTCTATAGGAATTCAGTGACATTATGGTTTCCAGAAAAATAAATTAACCCTGATTGACTTTTAGAGCTGTATGGATAGAGTACGAAAACCTCTCGCCGTCAGGGTGTTTGGACTGTGTTAGGATGTTTTCAGTCTAAGTACTGTGTTTTTCTGTGTTCCTATTGTAGAAGGATAACTGTGAAAACATGAAAAAATTGAGGTTCCAAATGTTAAAAGTGATGTTTTAAAAAGCCTGCAGGAAGTCTGTAAGTAATCAATGACTGGCAGTGCCAAAAGGAATAGCTTCTTCTACAGATTTTGGAATCTGACAAGGGGGAAAAGCTTTCCTTGTGTCTTTTTCTGATTTTTCTTTGAATGGTCATATATTCTACCTGAGTGCAGACTTCTGTAAAGGTTATAGACTTTAAGGTGGATTTGTCTGACTGAGGAGGCATCTTTGCACTGGCACAAGGCTTCCAATTTCACCCTTGGCTTGCCTTAAATCTCCCCACTGATTGATCAGCTTGGGCAACAAAGTAGTGCTTCTGAATGGGGAAGAAATTAACCCTCTCATCTTTATCGCTGTAAATCCCTGGAATTCTTTTCTAGGAAGGTCAAAGACTGCTCACTCATGAGAAGAGGAGAATTAATTTGGTTTAACGTGAGTCACTTATACAAAAAGTACTCTTTTAGAATACTTAAGGTAATACATAGGAAGTGAATTACTCTTGGTTGCACATAAAAAGAGAGGGTCTGTATATAATTATAAAATGACAAATCTGGAATATCTCACAGGAGTGAATAAAGGAAAACTGATTAGCCTAAATGAAAATCCTGGGGTGTCTTATATGTCTTTGAAGCCATAACCAATTCTACTTGGTTAATATTGACTTGGTTATATAGAAATAGATAAGGGGTAGAACTGGATGACTACTACGATAACTCCAATCCTAAAATTGCGAAATGTGCCTGTGAATTTTGACCTTTGCCTCTGATTATGTGTTTCTAGATATAAAGCCGTTGTGAAGCCGCTTGAGCGACAGCCCCCCAATGCCATCCTGAAGACTTGTGCAAAAGCTGGCTGCATCTGGATCGTGTCTATGATATTTGCTCTGCCAGAGGCTATATTCTCAAATGTATATACTTTTCGAGATCCTAACAAGAATATGACATTTGAATCGTGTGCCTCCTATCCTGTCTCTGAGAGGCTTCTGCAAGAAATCCATTCTCTGTTGTGTTTCTTAGTGTTCTACATTATCCCACTCTCGATTATCTCTGTCTATTATTCTTTGATTGCTAGGACTCTGTACAAAAGCACTTTGAACATACCTACTGAGGAGCAAAGCCATGCCCGAAAGCAGGTATGTATTAACCACTACTCATGCAAATATAGTTTGGATTTAGAGGTGAAATCCATACTTTTGCAGAGTGAGCAACTGTATAATTACCTGTGTATAAATACAATAGCAGTGTGTATTTTTGTTATGTGCACAGGCTCTGGTTTTAATCCCAACTCTATCAGACATGAACTGAGCAATCAATTTAACCTCTGTGAGCCTGTAAAATTAAGATGAGGATTAGATGACATAGATGAAATGCTCATCGTAGTTCCTTGTGTTACTCTGCATTCAATAAACAGTGAGACTATTATTGTTAGAGAGGGGACAGCTGAAGTTTGGGAGCAAAGTGATTTACCCTATGGAATAGTGAGAAACATCACATAAGGGAGAATGTAAAGCAGAGCATCTTTTATTTAAGAGAGCGTAACAGAATAATAGAAATGCACAGAATTGTAGAACTGGCAAGACCATCACCTTATTCAATGCAAACCATATACACACAGATGTGAACTGAGGTCTGGGAGGGGAAAATGAAGTGCCACGGGCAACACAATGACTCACAGACACTTGATTAAGACCATTGCAAGAGCCAGGTGTGGTCTCTTCTCATAAATACCGAGAGAATAAAAGATATGTTGCAAAAACATAGTTCCATTTGATTAGGAATAAAAGCATTTCTATTCTGGGGAGGGGGTGATTAAATTTATCTCCTAATCAGTACACACATAGGGAGGAGGGAAAGAGGGATGGGAATAGGAAGAGGGAGAGTTTTTTTTTTTGGAGCTAGTCCATTGGGTTAGTTTCACAACAGTACTCATGAGGCTGGAGCTGCATGTTCAGTGCCCATGTACTAGTTAGTTATCTTTGCTCTGTCCGTGACCACAGGTTATATTTTCACTTAATCTGGTTCGTCTCTCTTATTAGTAGATGTATGTAGGAGTATTTGCAAATATGAAGGATGGCACATTTGTTTTTTATTCCTCTGACTGTATCTTTAGAGTTTTTATAGATTGAAAACAAGTTTTGATACAAACTTGACAGCTTTGGTGAGCTCCAGATTATTTTAACCTATTGATCCAGTGAAGGCAGTTTTGGATAGTGTCTTTATTTTTAATTAAATTAAATCGCAGGGAATGCCACAGCACTCCTTGAACTAACTGGAGACATTCTAGAGTATTTTAAAATCAGGGGGATGGTGGGAAGTCTCTGAATTAGAGTTAATAAGACTTAGGATCACTGGTTACCATGCCAATTAACTCGCTCTATGCTGTAGCCACAGGTTGATTTCCTGCATGTCTCAGCTCACAAGCACATGCTCCAAGAAGACCAGCTTGTTAACTGTAAATTTCTACATAAATCTACAGGATGGCTTTTATTTCTGCTAGCTAAATGATTTTTTTGTGTGTGTGCCATTTTTCTCTCCCTGTAGATCGAATCCCGGAAGAGAATTGCCAAAACTGTATTGGTGCTGGTGGCTCTGTTTGCTCTCTGCTGGTTGCCAAATCACCTCCTGTATCTCTACCACTCATTCACTTACCAAAGCTATACAGACCCCTCTGCCATTCATTTTATTGTTACCATTTTCTCTCGGGTGCTGGCTTTCAGTAATTCTTGTGTAAACCCCTTTGCTCTCTACTGGCTGAGCAAAACCTTCCAGAAGCATTTTAAAGCTCAGCTCTTCTGCTGCAAGGCAGGGCTGCCTGAGCCTCCTCTTGCTGATACCCCTCTTAACAACCTGGCTGTGATGGGAAGGGTCCCGGGCACTGCTAGCACACAGATGTCTGAAATTAGTGTGACCTTGTTCACTGGGTGTAATGTGAAGAAGGAAGAGGACAGAGTCTAGATTTCCATTTAAAATGGTGTTTTACCTCCCAGTGTGTGCACCCATCTCTACACTGTTCATAGGTGTATGGTGTCTGGGTTTTTGTTGTTTGTGAATTGTGTTGAAATTTCCAGAATGCAAGAGCTCTATAAGTAAAAGACAAACCATGATTTTCTTTGAAGTGCAGACACAAATGTCATTGGGCTTTCTAAATAAAATGAAGCCCACTAAGTAGATACAGGCAGGTTTGGATACTGCCAATGAAAGGGGAGGGTGAATAGGAGGGAAGGTGAAATAACCAAGATGAAGCTTAAAAACTCAATTTGTTTCCATCCTATCTCTGATACTTCTAATTTCTCATATGCTCATGTGATTGTTATAAAATTGTGTTTGTGTTTATTATGTGATATAAATCTAGGGATTCTACTTTGTATATGAAAAGGGGTTCAAAAAGAGGTAAGACATCTCCTCAGCAGTTTCCTTAAAAAAAACTTTCATGGTGACTGCCCTTTTCCATTAATTGTTATTACATTGCAACTAAATCTCGGCAATTGAGGTAACAATGTTTTAGCATCAGCAGGTTTAAGGTACCGAGTTAAAAATCTGAGGCAAGGTACTTCCCTTACTGGGTCAACACTTTCTGACTTCATGACAGGAACTGCTATTGATTAGTAACTGGGCAAAGTTATCTATCCCAAGTATTAAGAACTTGCCTTATTCCCCGGCAGAATAAGTGGCCATGTGTGTGTGCCATGTCATTAAGGACCCCAGAGTCTGCAACCCTGCCAGCTTCTGAAATTCTTTAAGGAAATTCATTTCTTCTGGGTAAGCAGTGCCCTCTTTCTAAAACCTGCAGAAGTACCACACGAAATCCCTAACACCTAGGTGTGCAGTAATCATCAGATCATCTTCCTGCTTGACTTCATTCAACTGGATGGGTGCCTAAGTCCTGTAAGAGTATGACCTAATTCATCTCTGTCCCTGCAAGTCAGAGGGAAGGCTCTGATTTTCTGTCCTCTGCTCCTACGTGCTAATAAAATAAGCTTGTTAATAAATGTCATTTAAGTAACTGTTGTCAATAGATTTGTTAGATTTAAATTTGTGGTTTCAGAAAATGTATTCCTGGAGCAAATTAAAGCTTATATTTGGCATATAGTTAAAATTGTATTTTTAAAAACTTGATTTTCAAGTGTGCTTTTTGGTATATTTAAGCTTTCTTTAAATGGCTTGTGTAGTTGTGAACTTCTAATGGCGTGGCTCAAAAAGGGGCTCTATATTAACACTAGCCTTTAAATCTCTGTAAAATTGGTTTACTTAAAATGTGGGTGCTGATACTGTACTAATATTGTTTTAAGGTAGACATTGTAAAAGGTGGGGAAACAAATAAATATGAAATAAAGTTTCAGTGGCTTTGAGTAACTTTATATCCTAAAATACTATTTCTGATAAAATATAACTAAGAACAATTTTAATTCCAAGATGTCATTTTTATATCACAAAACTCCAAATTATTTTTCCTACCTTCCTGAGTTACTTTCTCTAAGCATAACATTTTAGAAATAAATTGATGAAAGTTCCAGCTTACAAAATCCAACAGCCTTTTAACAGTTCAGAAAACTAAGAGCACAAAGAACTTGTTTTTGTTCTTACTAACCCCTACATGAGTTAAAGATCTGATATGAAATAATTCCCTGAATGGTTTTATAAGGCATCCAAAGCTAGATAATTGGGGTTAAAATTTGTGGCTCTTTTAAGTTTTTGGAGTGAGTGGTCTTTCTTTTAACAGATTATCCTTGTCAGGGCTAACGGAACAAGTAAGCCACAATATCCAGAATTTCTTTCACTCAGATTATTGTGGTATCAGAAATGTTCTATGGAAGAATTCATTTATTTGGAGAGTCCTAGATAAGAGGAAGTGGTGGACATAAGCAAAACAAATATTGTTTATGTTGCAATTTTGTTCAGGGTCTTTTCTTGCCCAAGATTTAGGATATGGACTATAATAATATCTATGAAGCAAAAAAATACAGTCACAAAGTTAGATAAACAAAAGACATGTCTAGTGGGCAAGTCTTCCTCATTGAAGTTGGAAGTAATAGTTTAACATTGGCATACCTATTACAAATAACAGACTAGGTTTTAAAGAATTTCTGCAATTTAAACCATCTTAGGTCAGCAATCCATCGATCTTTTTTGTCAGGAGTTCCTTTTATTTCCACTAAGTCTTCAAATTACACGATAAGGGGACAAAAACATTCCTAAACAGAGAGGGCTTGAAGAGGCCATTAAAAAACCTAGTTTGCTATAGTTCCTAGGCAAAGTAGGTAACTTCTTCCAGCAACCAGTCTCTGGTTTTGTAGGTTAATGTATTTTTATCCATCAAGAAGGCCATGGCCAGGAGTAAAACACAGATTACCCCTTACAGAAGTCAGCGAGAGAATGATGCTGCTTTTCAAGGAAGGCAGCTGTTTGGATTCCATCTTCTTCCTTTTCACAGGTCCACCAGTCTCTCACATGGTCCATCTCCATAGTGGTCATGGAGTTTCAGGAGCAACCCCCTATCTTATAGCCTCTGGTTTTGCTCGTTACTTTGAGTGTTTCTGTGACTTGTAAAAAATCTTGAAAAGGAGAGGTTACACAGACAGAGATGCTTCCCAAGTACCTCAGTCACTAGGAATTTATTCTACAAAAATATAGGGAAGTAAGCCTAAGAAAGAACCGAAACCTGTAGACCAGAGCATTGTTAAAAAAACAAAAACTGTTACATGTCATGGCCAAAGAGAATGGCACTGCAGGTACAAGTATACTTAGCTTCCAATTCCACTGCTCCATGACCCTCTGGAGTCTGCTGCTTTAGCTGCTTCTTTCATCCCTAGGGAACTTCTCCATAACAGGCTCCTGGCCTGCCTTTTACCTTCCTTAGGTAGGTCTTCTTGCTTTGCTTCTACTCTATTCTACACACCTTATTCTGTTTCATACCCAAACTTCCTGGAAGAGGCTTTTATTGGCCCACTTAGTAAAATCAAATGTAGAATGCAATGCTACCTCTCACACAGGCCTCCAGACAGCCTTTGGGCCAGAGTAACAGGATGACACTGGATCTAGACATAAACTTTTTGGTCATTTGCTTGGAAGGGGGTTTGTGGGTACAACAGGCATTTAAGAGTATCATGTGCAATAAAGTGGCATAGCACATTGTCTCCTATGCTGTGAACTCACTCAGGAATGAAAAAGGGAGCACAACAGTATATTGTTGAAAAGAGCCATATACTATTTTTGGATCTAGGAAGAAATATTTAGCAATGTTTAAATGAGCCTAATAAAACTCATAAAATGCATGCAAATGCAGTTCTCCAATAGCTCCTATGAGAACAAGAACTTCATGAAAAAGAAACATAATTTAAAACAAGAACAAACTACTATTAAAAAGACATTGTTATGGTTAAAATCAGATTCGTATACCCTAGGAATGTGGAGAGCCAGGATTTTCTACAACCACATTCATCTGCTATGTTTACAAGCAAAGGCCCTACAATAGTAGAAATGATTTCTTCTGGCAAGCTTTTCCCTACTCTCAAGTCTGGATTATGATACTGATGTTTACACATAATGGGTTCATTGTTGTTTTTAATGAATAAGAAATAAATGGCAGCTTTAATATTACAGCAAGTACTGATAAATATCCACATACGAAAAAGCTCTCTGGGGGTCTTCAACAGCATTTTTTTTTTTTAGCATAAAAGGGTGCCGAGAGCAAAAAGTTTTGAGAGTCACTGCTCTTGAGCATCCCGTATTTCTCCCATCATATTACTTACCAATCACCTGTCTCCGTGAGATGTGCTTCTCTTCTTGACCGCTGTCACCAGAACCTCCAACAGTACCCAGCAAATTAGTAGGAACGCAATATCTAATTAAAAAATATAGACCTCTGCACTTTTGGCAACTTGTGCAATTTCTACAGGAAAAGAACAGTTCTATGCACACCCACGTTTATTGCAGCACTTTTTACACTAGTCAAGCTTTGGAAGCAGTCCAGATGTCCCACACCGATGACTAGATTAAACTGGAGTTTTATTCAGCCATAAAGAAGAATGGAATTTTGTTGTTTGTAGGTAAATGGATGGAACTGGAGAACTTCATGTTAAGTGAAGGTAAGTCAGGCTCAAAAAATCAAGAATGCATGTTTTCCCGTGTATGTGGAAGCTAGATCTATAAGTTAATGCAAATACAGAAACATATATAACCTTATATATATATATATATACACACACACACACACACACGCACACACATACATATATACATATATAGTGAGAGAGAACAAAACTGTATTAGTGAGTCCATTTGAGGGGGCTATGGGAGGGAGGAGAGATAAAGAAAATGTTAGAGAATGAAAAATATTGAAACAACCATCTATATATGAATATAATGCACTGTACAGTAACCTGTTGAATGTTAGGGGAGCATGGTGATAGAGAGTTAGTAACGGGGAGGGGGTTAATTTGCTTAAAGCACGATACATACAGGCCTGAAGTACCAAGGAAACCCCCTTTGACTATCAATATACACTTAATTTTAAAAATGAAGGGCAGGAGGGGAAAATAAGCCTTTTCCGGGGAATGGTATCAGTGGGAGGGGGTGGGCACAAGAAAGTGGAAATGAGGGTATATATGGTAGATGCATTTTGTATCCATATATGAAAACAGAATAATGAAACATGTTGAAATTGTTTTTAGAAGGCGGGAAGAGGGACAACAATGGAGGGAGTAAACCCAACTAAGATATCTTGTAAGCATATATGTAAATATCACAATGTATTCCCCTGTACAACTATAATATGCTAACAAAATCAGAAAAAGAGGTGTTGCTAATAACCTTACAAAAATTAAAAGAACTATAAAAGAACGTTAACAACTGTATTCCAGCAAATTAGATAAACTAAATGAAATGAAAAAAAGTACAAAAAGTACTCAAACTGCAAGAGGGATACAATGTAATTTGTAAAACATTGTTGAATGAAATTAAAGAAAACCCAAATAAATGGGAAAAAAGGTTCTACTTAGTGCAGCAGCATGCTGAAGAAGTGGACTCAAGTGGACAGTTGAAACTGGTGTTCATACCCTGGGATGTTTACACTCAAACCTCAACTGTGAGATGTGAGCACCTCCATGTCCTGCAGTACAAGGGCAGGCTCCTCCCTCCTCCCCACAAAACTGCCAGAGGGATAAAGGAAGACGGGGTGAGAATAAGAAAAAGTTGGCCCTTTTACCCATCATTCGTTCACTCATTCATTCACTCCACACTAGACATCAGACCGCGTGCCAGGTGGGTAGATAGACTACCACGATGCACTAGAGCAGGGACTAGCCTAGGGCAGTCATCTGCAAATAAGTAAAAGACACGGTTCCAGCGCAAGGGAGGAGTCTTTGGACGAAGGAGGCGCGTCGTTTACCCCATGGGAGAAAAACTCGTTCTGCTCACCCCACCCACTTCCCCAAGATGGCGGCCGCCGCGATGCGCGCCCAGCGCCTGCTGCATGGGAATATTCCCACGCCGTCATTCGGGCTACCGCCGGGGCCAAACCAGACTCGACCTGCCGGGGACCCCGCTGAGAACGAGGTCTCTAGGATGCTATGGTCCCCGCGGGTCGTGTCCCTCTGTAGGCGTACTCCGGTGGGTGTCCACAACGGCAGCAGCGCGCCCCCTGGCGCTCCGCCCCAGAGTCCTGAGCCGCACGCCTGCGTCGACGCCTTCTGACGCCACTGTGGGCGTGGCGTCGCAACCCGCGACGTCGGTACGCGCCTAGAGTGGTCACTGCGTCAGTCTGAGCTGGGCTTCCTTTTCAAAATAATTTCCTGACTTGCCGCGGGAGCTACAGCCGTCTCCGACTTGGTCTCTAGAGGCGGCAGCGCGCGTGCGCGCTCCCGCTGAGCCCTGGACTGAGTAGCGGCGCCCAGGGCCTGCGGAGCGAGCCTGGTGAGAAGCGGCGCGGGCCGAGCTGGGAGAATCAAGGCGCGCGCGCGTGCGTGCGCACACGTGGGGTGCGTGGGCGGAGCCAGGGGCGGTGCAGCTGCTGTGTGGTCCCGACTTCCCGGAGACTGCTGGGGCGCTGCGGGAAGGCGGGCCGGGAGGCGGGCCGGGGGGCGGCAGGGCAAGAGCCTAGCGCTACTGATCTCCCTTTCTCTGCTCCCCTCCAGCGTCATCTTGGCCCTCTTCGCTTCTCTGAACCCTGCTCCTGGCCTAGGTAGGAAACATGAGCACCAACAACTTGGGTGGGAATGACGAGTTTGATGAGCAGTTGCGAATGCAAGAATTGTATGGAGACACCAAGGACGGTGACACCCCGAAAGATCCCAGCGGAGAAACGGATTCTTTCGGGCAGCAGCCGGCTGATACCCCTTATGAGTGGGATCTGGACAAGAAAGCTTGGTTCCCCAAGGTGAGAGTGGTGTGGTCGCCACTGCGGAGCGGGCCCCCAGCCAGCCTTACAGGGCACTCCTTTTACGTTTGCTTTGCTGAGGTCCTTGGTCCTAGTCCCTCGTGAATGGGATGGTGACGCGTCATTTTGTTGTGTCTGTTACAGTACTGATGTGTAGAGAAACGTAAATATTTAGGGTGGTGTCTTAAATGTCTTTTTTTCGGCCGTATTAATTTTGTCTGTGAAGGTCATAGTTGGTCATTACACTGATGACTGCTTTTTATTGCAAAGAGGAAAAACACCAGGTTTAGTAACTGTTCCTCTCAGATAGCCAGCCTTATTCAGATGTTTAGCTTATATGCTATGTGCAAAATGCAGCTTGTTGATTTTTTTACAGTAGCCATTTATTGACTGAACTTTTTCTTTGCACCTTGCTTTATTTTTCTACTAAATCCCCAGGGTATCTACGTTGGAACCATATAACCGCAGTAATATGACTAGAGATGCACAGAGGATGGATGGAAAAGATCTGTGTACATTTGTTTGAAGTACTTGAAAATTGTTAAGTGTTATATTTCAGCTTGGGAAGCAAAGTAACTAGTGTTAAACTTGGTGCCTTAAACCTTGTAGTAAAAGTACCTTGTTAATCTAACCATCATAGGGGCAGAGCATCAGTTAGAAGGATGTGAACAGCACACTAAGTGACTTGAAAGCCAGTAAAACAAAATATGTTTACGTTGTGGAAGTAAATTGTTATTTTAAAATTCTTTATTTCAATTTTTCATTCCCATTTTGCATTCATGTATATTGCAGTCCTCCAAATCTTTACAATTTACTATTTCACTTTTCTACGTGTAAAGCCAGCTTGAATTCAGAGTTGGTTTTTTCCACCTTCTGAGTACCTTTGACAATAGTCTAGTAAGTGATTAATTGATAACTTTTCTTTTATGTTTTGAAGCCTGTACCTCTTCAAATTTTGAGTTTTAAATTTCCTCATTTCTGTTACCTACTATTATTGATATAATGATGTAACTGCATTTTTGTCATTGTGCAACAGAACTTCCCCACCCCCAAGCTAGGAAGACAGATATGAACTGCACTTAACTTTAATTTGTTCTGACACTAAATGGTAATATGACTTAATTAGTTACAGAGTTAAAATGAGCATTTTGTTTGACAATTGTTAGTCCCATTCCTTTATGTACCAAATCAGAGTTCCATGTTGTGTGCTGTCTTCATATTGGCATATAAATATTTTCTGTATAAATATATTTGTGCATTGATACAGTAAAAAAAAGTAGATTCTGTAGTTAGATTGTTAGTTGACCTTTTGGTTTTATTTTGTTTCATCATTACCAGATAATTCCTTTGTTTTATATATTTGTAGCCTTAGTCAAGTATATGGTAAGAAACTAGTAATTTATATATAAAACTACTAAAAAAGTTGCCAATATCATTTAAAATGCTTTAACCTGTCTCACACTTTGGTGTTGATAATCCAAGTACCTACCTGTGTCTTACTTTTATCATAGTATGCAGTTTTCTATATAAGGTGAATATTCTTGTATTTATACTGTAATTACTACAACTATTATCTATAGAAACACTTCTATACTGAATATACAGTAATATAGCACATTTTAAACTTCTGTGGGTAGAAATAACCTTGAATTTCTATATGTATCTGTACTGACTTTCTTATTTAGATCACCGAAGATTTCATTGCTACATATCAGGCTAATTATGGCTTCTCTAGTGATGGTGCATCTAGTTCTACTGCAAATGTCCAGGACAACAATACTAGGCCTGTAGAAGAACCACCACAAAGAAAAACCCCTGAACCCACTGATCCTAGAAAGAAGGGAGAAAAAAGAAAGGCTGAAGCAGGCAAGTGGTTCTAGTTTATAAAGCATGGGTGTAAAAAATTAAAAATGAGTATGAACATATAGTTGCATTTTAGAGAATTATAATAGGATTGAAGAAATAATAAGGTGAGATTTTATTAATCAAAGTAATATCAGTCATAAAGAATCATAATTTTTTAGATGGGGCTCTATAATTATCCATAAAAAGGTTCAAATATTTTTAAAACTGAGTAGTAATATGAAATAAGTTTGTCTTAGTCTTCTTAAGGGTAAGAGAAAATTCCTGAAAGTTTCAAGAAACTGCCACACTGTCAAGATTTCCTAATGTGACTCTTATCTTTTCTTAATAAGTATTTATTTATTTCATTTTGATTTTTAGGATGGTTTCATGTTGAAGAAGATAGAAATACAAACGTGTATGTGTCTGGTATGTATACCTTTTTAAACAAACTTAGGGTTGGAAATATCTGATGTTGATATTTTTCCCAAAGTGATTTTTTATTTTCAGTTTCTCTAAAGTGCATTTTTTATCCTGTCATTTTTTGTTCAGCTGTTTCATTAGTGAGAAATTTGTTTATTACAGAACTAAGAAAAATTAAGTATGTGCAAATTTCATCTGATTTAGGTAACTTATGGCACTTTGCCCCTTCAGATTCAGTGAGTCCTGAGCAAAGCATAATTTTACTGTGTATTTGAATACATAAAATTGTGACTATTCCTCAGTTCTACAGATAAGGTATTTTTGCATTGATTTAGAAAGTCAGCTTTGCACTCATCTAAGTTGTAAATTTCTAATTGGTAGCATGCTAAGTAATTCTCACCCTTATAAATATTTAAAATTTTCTTCTGAAATTACAGGTTTGCCTCCAGATATTACAGTGGATGAATTTATACAGCTTATGTCCAAATTTGGCATTATTATGAGAGATCCTCAGACAGAAGAATTTAAGGTCAAACTTTACAAAGATAATCAAGGAAATCTGAAAGGAGATGGGCTTTGCTGTTATTTGAAGGTCAGTTATATGGCCAATAAACTTCTTGTGTTTCCATTTTTAACTCTGGAGCCAGGGCTATAATCTTTTATAGATGATAACTGAGAACTGTTCAAAACAAGATATGAAGGAAACTGAAATTTCAGTTTTACACATAGAGTACCTGTGTGTATCACTTGCCTTTGTTATCTGGTCAAAATATTATATGAGACTAAAGTGCCTCTTTTGTCTTAAAATTCTCAATGTAAAAGATCTCTTTATTAGTGCATGTCTTCAATGAAGAAAACATTTTTACATACAGGAAGAAAAAAAGCCATTGACATTTGCTCAGTGGAATGAATTAGACAAGGGTTTAGCAAAGTCCAGCCTGCAACCTTTTTAAAAATAAAGTTTTGTTTTGTTCATTTTATTTTATTTTTTATTAGCATATTATTATTGTACTGGGGGTACATTGTGACATTTGCAAAAGTGCTTACGATACATCGTAGTTAAATTCAACCCCTCCATCATTCTCCTTTATCTCCTCTTCCCCCAATTCCTGGAATAGTTTCAACAGGTCTCATTGTTCCATTTTGATACATGAATACAAAATATTTCCATCATATTTGCCCTCCTTCAACCTTTCTTTATGTCCTCCCCCCTCCCACTGTTACCAACCCCCAGACAGGATCTGTTTTACCTTCCTTTCCTTTGTTAATTAAAGTTTTATTGGAACACAGCCATTCTCATTCACTTACATACTTGTCTATGGCTGTGTTTCACTAGTCTTTTGTGTTTCATCAGCAGAGTTGATTGGTTGCATCATAGACCTCGTGGCCCTCAAACTTAAACTGTTTACTAACTGCCTGATTATAAAAGGATTTTCTGACCTCTGAATTAGACCGTGAAGGAGATGATAGCATATGTTTGCTGCTTTAAATGGGAAAGAAGAGAATGGTATTAGAAATTTGCAGAACTTTGTGTAAACTTGGTGTCATGAATTGTACAGGGAAAGCTCAGTGCCAAAGGCAGCCATCATTCCTGTAACACTTGTCACCTTAAGTATGTATTACTGCCAGGTGTAAAAGAAGTGGGCATGGTGATGACATGTAAATTTGTCATAGAACCTGAAAATAATTCCAAAGTGAAGTCAAAATGATAAAATAATGGTACAAACAACACAGGTAAGTTTTGAATGTACAATATGCTAGAGGGATCAGAAGAGGGTAGAATTGGGCTGACAGGTTTTTGTATGGTAGGCTTTTTTTTTAGACTGAACTTGGCATTATTTAATTAAATGACTTATTTATTGGAATTTATCTTTTCTGAACAAATCAAACAACTTATTTGAAAGATAACATGAAATTTTGACAAAGTAAGTAAAAATTCCACTTTTATAATCATTAAAATGTATTGTGATGGGTACTGGATTAGCTCATCGCACTTTAATAATGCTGTGTGAGGCACTGTCATTACCACCACTTTACAAATGAAGATGCTGAGGCCCAAGAAAGGTCTGAGCACTTTGCCCAAGGACACCTAGTGTGTAAGCGAAGTATCCAGGTTGTGTGACCAGTGAGCCTAAAGCTCAGGATCCTCCCGTCCTACATCCACCATCATCCTCCACAGCCATGACCTCTCTGATTCCACTGAGGATTCTGCTGCATGTTGCAGAATCAACATGCTTCAAGCAAAATTGACTTTCTTTTCAACCAGTTATCTGCTTGTAGTCTTGACTTGTCTATTTCTGTCATCATCACCAACCATGCTGTTTGTCATCATTTAAATTTGAAACTTTTATCTAGGTGATAGGTTTTTGACCTGGTTCTTACACATGATGAAGATAGGACATGAGCATGAGAACATGACCATTCTAGGAAGATACTTTTGTAATCTTTAAATGTAAGATTTGAGAGTTTTGCAAGTTCCAAGAACTCCTGAAAATATGAGAAGTGATTCTTAGGATGTTTGATTGGATTTTGAAATATTTTAAATTAAAAAACGGGGTTTTATGAAACCTGTATGTGTAATTCAGGGCCCATGAAAAGTGCAAGGTTGTCAGACTAGTAAATTAAGGTCCAGAAAAATATAATTAATTGTTCCAAGATCCACATACGATGTGAGCAGCTGAATTCAGTTGTCTTTTTATGTTTCCTCAGAGCCTCAGATCTTTCACTGTGTGGGGCTGATAACTACCCTGTTTGTGTAGGAACCCAAATCTAGAAATGTATTTAATGTTAGCCATCAGATAATTATCTTCTACTTATCAATGCATTACAGGCCCGCATATTAGTTGATGAAGCAAAAAGTTAAATGTCTATTTTTCTCCAGTTCCTTCAGTCATCCAATCTTTTAAGAGGGAGTTTTTACAAATTTTTAGAATTGGAGTGCACCTTAGAAATCATGCAAGTCTGCTTGCCTCATTCTGCAGATAAGAAATTGAGGCTCCAAGAGGCAAAATTACCCAGAAATACAATTTATTGACTATTTATGATATGCTGGTTCCTGTCCTTTCATTTAGTTTTGTCAGGAGCTCTGTGATAAAGGCATTGCTATTCCATTTTACAGGTAAAGAAATTGGGGCTCAGAGAGCTTGAGCAACATGCCCAAATTCACATGCTGGTTAAGTAAAGCTATGTTTCCAATGCAAATTTCCCGATTTATGTTCTAGAGTTTTTATAATCTCAAAGTAGGTAGTTACTATTCACCTAAAAAACTCCTTAACTTTCATCTTAGTGTGTAACTTACTGTATTTTATTTTATCTTCATAAAGCGAGAATCTGTGGAGCTTGCATTGAAGCTTTTGGATGAAGATGAAATTAGAGGCTACAAGTTACATGTCGAGGTGGCAAAGTTTCAACTGAAGGGGGAATATGATGCCTCAAAGAAGAAGAAGAAGTGCAAAGATTATAAGAAGAAGCTGTCTCTGCAACAAAAGTGTGTATTTTTTTCCTTTTTCAAAGTTTCATATGAATAAAGTATATTTTTGGTAATAGCCACTTAGTTTTATTCCATCAAATGTCTACAGATTATTATTCTAAAAGAATTTCATTAGCTCATCGGTGTGTGGGGGGGGGGTCTTCAGTAGTCTGTATGATGGACTGATTCGGCAGTAGTGGTGGTTTTCTTTTCCTGAGGTGGTTATTTGTAATATAAGAGAGAGATTAAGCTAAGGGAAGCCATGTGTTTGGGAAATGTTAACATCTAATTAAGTTTGATAGTTTAGGTTTACATAACAAAGTTCATGTTCAATGTAGATTGAAATCAGCTATACCAAAAGCTAAGTTTTTATATACAGATTTGTTAGTACAAATTAGAAATGATGTGTTTTATCATTGCATTTATGTCTTAGTGTAGTTGTAAATAGTATATATGTAATATCATGTTTCTGTTAATGTTTGTTGTTAAACAGACATTTTGAAACACGGTGGTTTTAAGAAATCAGTCAAAATGATAAATACTTTCATCAAGTGAATTCTGTTACATGTCTAACATTGTGCTTTGGTTGTGCTGTCTCATAATTTTTATAAGATTAGTAAAAAATAGATGTGAACAAATTTTATAAACAATTTAAAATTGTAACAAAAAGTGAGTGGTTTTATATTTCAGTGCAGTTTGTTCTTTGTAATAAGATTCCAGAAAACTAATACAATTTAAAAATTTTTTGAATTCAGAAGTACAATCAGCCTTTCATATCCATAGGTTCTGCATCTGCACACTCAGCCTACCATGGACTGAAAATACTTGGGAAAAATTGCATCTGTACTGAATGTGTACAAACTTTTTTCTTGTCATTATTACATAAATAATGCTGTATGACAGCTACTTAAGTAGCATTTACATCGTATAAGGTATTACAAGTGATCTAGAGTTGATGTCAAATACTTGGGAGGATATATGTAGGTTATATGCAAATATTATACTGTTTTCTGTAAAGGACTTGACCGTCCTAGGATTTTAGTATTCAAGGTGAGTCCTGGAACCAATCCTCTGCAGGTGACAAGGGGCAACTATATCTTCCTAGACAGCCAAGTATTTAGCTAAAATACTAAATAATTAGCAATTTTAGAAGCCTCATTGGAATGTTTACATAATGAGACAAGAGCTGCTTTAAGAAAATGTATGCTGAGGATTTCAGAAAATGAATTTATTTTTCCCCTGCAAATATTTCTATTTCAGAATGGAACTGTGACTAAAATGCATGTTATTGTTTTGGAGTATTTTTGAGTATTAAATACTCAACGAAGGATTATATTAACCACTCATTTTCTCCAACAAATCTAACCAAAATTCAGTTTATTGTTACTATTTTATTGCATTAGGCAGTTGGATTGGAGACCTGAGAGAAGAGCCGGACCATCCAGGATGCGCCATGAACGAGTTGTCATCATCAAAAATATGTTTCATCCTATGGATTTTGAGGTAGGAAATGGTATTTTAACAAATACACTTTCTTTCAAGAGAGCTCAAAGCTTATTTTGCCCCATCTTTAACATGCTACATCCTGTAAGGCAGAAAAATAGAGCCAAGAATCTAATTTTTTTGGATCTCCCTTTGTTTAGCCCAATGCTCTTTTAATTGCATCCCAGGTAAGACTGTTTAGTACTCATACTGTGGCCCCCAAACAACAGCTGCTTGGTATGGAAAGTCATTAAAAAACTGATGGGAACAGCTTGTGGAGTTTGAGAGCAGTTCAATAAATCTGGGCTGATTTTGGTGGAGAGTACAGTTTTACCCTTGCAAATGTAAACTTCACTTTGCCACTAGAAGTTTGATCCTTAAAAAACCTTAGTTTAGTTCAGTACCTGGTTTTGGGGGTTATTTTTTAGGCCCTCACTTTTACAAAACTCTTTTGTGACTCTTAGGAGGAGGTTATAATACTTAATGTGTATGTAAGATTCCAAGAGCAGCAAATTAAAGTGAATGAATGGAGAAAAGTTAGCTACTAAGGAGGTGTAAGAGAAATTAATTGTTGTCAAGGGTCCAAGTGCTTTATCGTGTCTCCGTTTTTTTCTTTTCTTTATTTTTTGGTGATTTTTATTTTTTGGTGATACTAGTGTTTAAACTCAGGGCTTTTGCATTTGTTGGACAGGCTGTCTACACTTGAGCCACGCCCCCAGCCCTTTTTGCTTTTAGTTTATTTTTCAGGTTGGGTTTCACTTCTCCCTGAGGCTAGCTTCAGACCTTGATCCTCCTACCTAAGTGTTCTATACAGCTGGGATTACAGCTGTTCACCACCACCCACACCTAGCTTTTTGTTGAGGTGGGGGCTCAGTAACATTTTGCCTGGGCTGTCCTTGAGCCACTGTCTTCCTGATCTCCGTCTCCTGAGTAGCTGAGATTCCAGGCATGAGCCACTGTGCCCAGCCCTGTGCCTCTATTCTTATCTCTTTTTGCTGTTGTAGATTGATATTATCATTAGTGGGAAAACAACTCTTCTCTGCTTGGTTCTGGAATTAATAATAGCAAGTTACACATGAGAAGAGATGTTCGTAATGTAAAATCCCAGGTTCATAAATGTTCTTGTTGCAACTAATACCCATTCTTGTGTATATGGTTTGTTAAGTATCACAATGACAGTATCATTTTAGTCCCCTTATAAGAGGCCCCAAAATGGGCAGTGGAACTCCATCACTGTGGCTAGTGATATGATAGGGTGTACTGTGTACCTGTGGAGTCTGGACATCTTTTGACATTATTAGATAGTTCTGTGACCTCTTTATAAAGTTGCTTAATGTCTCTTCTGACCAGAAATCCACAAGAATCTTTAAATATAATAGCTGCTTTAGATTTGTAGTAATACTAAAGTATGATTAAAAGATACAAATGTACACAGTATACAGTCTCTGACTTAGACGGTATGACTTAAAAATTTTCAACTTTATGTAAAAGTGGTGTGAAAGCAATGCACATCTAGCAGGAGCTGTGTTTTGGATTTTGATCTTTCCCTAGGCTGCCAAGCAGTGGCAGGAGTTGGAGCTCCCAGCCATCCATGCAAGCATGGGGGCAAACAACCTACTGTTCAATGTATTGTACAGTATCCAGTAAGCTATCTGAGATACTCAGCGCTTTGTTGTAAAATAGACTTGGTGTTGGATCATATTGCCCAACCATAAGCTAGTATAAGCATCCTGAGTATGTTAAAGCTAATACATTTTCTACTTAATCTATTTTCAATTTATCTTGGGTTTATTGGGACATAACCCCATTGTAAGTTGAGCATCTGTAGTTGCTTTTGGAAATGCTGTCCTTATTGCATGGGACTTTAAAAGGAATGCATAGATAAATCACAGTATCTAGTCTACTAGGCACACCCCAGAGTTTCCTGTGATTCGTCACATTTTATCCATGGTTTGTTTATTAGATGACCTATTTACTTCTATGATTTGAAGTTCTTGACTTACATATTTCATATTCCTGATGCTCAAACCTGCGTGTAAGTGCAAAGTTAGTTCAAAGTATCTGAGCCTTCTGCTAGTAGAAGTCTCTGATTGTATCTCTTCTTGTTTCTGCCTCCTGCCTTACTCATGGAGATACCTTATTTGAATGTAACTGTCACCCTGGGCCGACTTAGCTTTCAATAGTTTAACAAATATTATTTGCCCCCAAAAGTTACATTTATTCCACATTGTCCTTCGCAATTTTTTTCGAATGGATATTTTTTTAAATAAAATTTTCATGCTTAATAAATTCCTGATTGTTTAAAAACAAATTACTCTTGGTTTAGTGTAAACTTTACTTTGGAGTTACAGAGCCTTTATATAACTGTTTGTTTCCTTCATAGCATTTATTATTATTTGAAATAATTTTATCTCCTTTGCTGGAATGTGAGCTACAGTTAGAGCCAGCACTTTGTCTACTTTGTTTGCTATTGTATCCCAGTGTATAGAATTGTGCCTGGCACACAGAAGACCCTCGATATATATTTGTTAATATACCAGCAGTATTTTATGGTGTTAGGGCCTTGTGCATGCTAAGCATATGCTCTCCCACTGAGCTACACTTCCAGACCCAGCCTTTACTATTTACGAATGATAGGATGGAATCCATGTTACTTCCAAGCAAAAGCTCTTTTCATTCACTCAGTGGATAAAACATTTTGGCTTTAGCATCTTTGTAAATAAAGGCAAGTTTTCTTCTCAGAATTTATGCCTCAGAGGGTGGCAGGATACTTTGTTCTGGCAGTGGTGGGCTTCAGAGTTCACAAGGAGAGAAATCTATGTTGGTGTGCACTGTCGTCTGCACATCCCGCCTGGTTTCAAGTGGTCTGTGTAAAGCAAATTGGCCTCTTTCTTCTCCAAAATTAGGTTAGAGAAGTGGGGAAGTCTAGTCTGCCAGGTGTGGTTTTTTGAGCCTTTTATTTGTGCAAATGAGTAGGATTTTACCATTTTTATTTTAAGTCTAATTGTACTAATTACCTGCCATTTGTTTATTTTGGCTTTTTGAAAGAACTTTAGGGGAAGAAAAGCCACTTTTTTGGTAGTTCATTGTAATTCCTCTTTAGTTGGTGAGAAAAAGAAAAACTTGTAAGAAATGTTAAATGTTTCCTAGAAAATAAAAGTTGAATTTCTACTTCAGTAGAAATTCATAGCTAGGAATCTTCATTTAAATATGTTTAGAGTTAAAATTCAAGTTGATACTATAACTTTTTCTGAGCCTTTTTTTATGCTCTGAAAGTCAGAGAAAGATTTGTTCATTTCCACTGGGAATCGTCAGTCCTTTTGTTTTTTTGGGGAGGAAAATCCACTGAACTCAAGACCACCAGAAACAGCAGTATTTGAATTTCTTAATATACTCACAGTGTTTTAAAAAAGTAACAGCAAGAATGTATATCATTGTGTGCTTAATACATCATGTAGTATGTAATACTGTGCCACCAGATAAGAAACAGGAATCCTTATAAAGTTTATCCTGTGAATTAAAATAGAATCTTTTTTGGCAGTACTGGGTTTTGAACTCAGGGCCTCGTGCTTGCTAGACCAGTGCTCTACCACTTGAGTCATACACCTGTACTTTTTCTTCTTAAAATTATTTTTCAGATAGGGTCTCTTGCTTTTTGCCTCACCAGGGCCTTGGACCATGGTCTTCCTGATCTCTGCTTCTTGAGTAACTGGGATTACAGGTTTGGGCCACCTCACCTGGCTAAAATAGAATCTCAAAAGCTCAAAATACAATCTTAAGCCTGGTGCCAGTAGCTTATGCCTATAACCCTAGCTACTTGTGAGACTGAGATCAGGAGAATCACAGTTATAGGCCAGCTTGGACAAGAAAGTTCACAAGACCCCATCTCAATGGAAAAAAGCTGGGCATGGTGGTGTGTGCCTGTCGTTCCAGAAACTGCAAAAAGCATAAAATAGGATTGTGGTCCAGGCTAGCCTGGACAGAAAGTAAGACCCTAGACACTATCTCCAAAATTTCCAGCAAAAAAAAAAAAAAGGCTGGAGGCATGACTTAAACGGTGGAGTGCCTGCCTACCAAGGACAAAACCTTGAGTTCAGAGCCCAGTAATGCCAAAAAACCTTAGATTAAGTCAATGAAAGGGATATCTCTCTATTAAAACATTTCCATAACTACAAATCTAAAACACAGAGCAAAGGGCTTCATCAGTATGATTATGATGCCTGTGCAGAACAGGAGTTAGCAGGCTCTTACTCAGTATGTGCCACAGGACTTCTGTTCTCACAGCTGCTGTTAATTTGACACAATTCCCACTTTCCTTCCTTTTCCTTTGTCACTGTAGACATCTGCTTTATACCATAATTGTCCATTTCCTCTGTCTTAAAGTAAAGGCAAACTTAACCACTTATTTTTTATTTTTTTCTTACAGATTGCACACAAACATAACCAACCTTAAACAAAACCTTTTTCATTTGTTGGTTTGTCAAGCAAGAAATTTGAATTCACAGGAATTATAGAAAGGGGCAAACCTATTCTAATCATGCTTATTTTTACAGGATGATCCATTGGTGCTGAATGAGATCAGAGAAGACCTTCGAGTGGAGTGTTCAAAGTTTGGACAAATTAGGAAGCTCCTTCTCTTTGATGTAAGTTCATGGCCTACACAAATGAATCCTAAAGCAGTCATTCTTCTAGCTTAATAAAGATTATCAGACATTAAAATGCCCCTGGATTGTACATTACTGTTTTTTATACAGTAGGTCTGTTATCTAGTGGTAGTCATGTGTCCATAATAGTTAGATGAACATGATTTACAAGTCAAAGCTTTGATAGATTTGATATGCCTGTCTCATTTCCCTTTATCATCACTTCAAGAGTGTTTGATTAGGTAAATGAAAGTACAAGAAAAATGTATAGTTTCTTATTTATCCACGTTTTTCATTCTCTGTGAATTATTTACCTCTGTATTTGGAACAATAGAAATATATCTTCTTGTGTATTTCTTCTTCTTGCCCTTCTATTACCAACACTGATACACAATAATTAAAAATTACCATTTATTGCTGGTGTGTTACAAACTGCTTTGTATGTTATCTCATGTAATCCTCATAAACCTTTTATATAGGAAGGAACTATTCTACCCACTTTACAGATGAGGAAGCTGAAGTTTGAAGATGGGGCATCTTCCAACAGTTACACTGTCTTCCCTCTTGTTTAATGGTGTTGTCAGCAAAAATGTTTCCAAGAACATTGTGCTTGGTTCTTGCTAGATAAGATGAGGCTAACGCAGCAGCTGACTGCATGTCTTTGACTGGGATAAAATAGAAGACAGACTTCATAAAGTCTTTAGCTCAAAGGATCAACTTGCCTACTTTATCAAATGTGTTTTGTTTTTAATCTTACCATTATTCCTTCTTGTTCTTTCTTATCTTTCCAGAGGCATCCAGATGGTGTGGCCTCTGTGTCTTTTAGGGATCCAGAGGAAGCTGATTATTGTATTCAAACCCTTGATGGGAGGTGGTTTGGTGGCCGTCAAATCACTGCCCAAGCATGGGATGGGACTACAGATTATCAGGTAAATTCTGCAACTGTGAAGGGATAGGAATTGTTTCAGTCTCAACAAATACTGATCTATCTGTCCTTCACCTTGAAGTTGGGGGTTTGGTTTAATCGGTTTTGTGTAACAACAGTTCTTTTAAATAATACTTTGCATTCAGAAGATAGAAAAAACATTTCAGTGTTTCAGTTTCTAAGTCTGAAACACTGAGACTTGCTCAGAATAGTAATAAGAAAAGGACACATGAAACTAAAATGTTTCTCTTCCTGTCTTCTGTAATATTATGCTGTTTGCATTTATTTAAATGATCTTATTTAAGGTCAACAAATTAAGATGCAGAGTTCTAAAACTGAGGACAGGGAATTGCTTAAATTTCCTTAAAAGTATTGTCTTACAAACTCAAGGTGCTTTCATCAATATTAGAAATGCTCAGAGAAGTTGATACTTCCTTTGTGTAAAACTCATTATAATGGCAATTTCTACTATCCACAGGTAGAAGAGACCTCAAGAGAAAGGGAGGAAAGGCTGAGAGGATGGGAGGCATTCCTCAATGCTCCTGAGGCAAACAGAGGCCTTCAGCGTTCAGATTCTGTCTGTGCTCCAGAAAGAGCAGGGCCTTCTAGAATGAGGCATTTTTCAGCACACCCGAGCACATCCAAAATGAATGCTCAAGAAGCTGCAGCTGGAATGGCATTTGAAGACCCTATAGATGAGAACAAGTTTGAAAAAACAGAAGATGGGGGAGAATTTGAAGAAGATGCTTCGGGAAAAGATGCTAAAGAAGGTGGGTCTGAAAAAGAGGTGAAAGAAGGCTTCTCCAAAAAAGAATCTGAAGAGGGCTTCCTTGAGAGAGATTCTGAAGGTGGTGGCCCCAAAAAAGAGTGTGAAGAGGGTAATGCTAAAAAGGAGGTGAAAGAGAATGGCTCAGAAAGTGGGTTTAAGAAGAGAATCAGAAATGAGTATGAAGAGAATAGCCTAGCAAAAGAGTCTCAAGATGCTGACCCTGACAAGGAGTCTGAAGAGGACAGCCCCAAGAAGGAGTTGGAGGAGGACAACTCAGAGAGAGAAACTGACGAAGACTGCTCTGAAAAGCAGTCTGAAGAAGGCTCTGAAAAAGAATTTGAAGAAAACGGTCTTGATAAAGATTTCGATGAAGATGGCTCTGACAAGGAGTTTCCTGAAAACCTTCTTGACAAAGAGTTAGAAGAAAATGACACTGACAAATCTGAACTTGATGAAGGCTCTGAAAGGGTGTTGGATGAGGAAGGCTCTGAGAGAGAGTTTGCTGAAGATTCAGATGAAAAGGAGGAAGAGGAAGGTACGTGTGAAAAGGTTTTTGACGATGAGTCTGATGAGAAAGAGGATGAAGATGATGCAGATGAGAAAGGGTGTGAAGATGCTGATGAAAAAGAGGAAGAAGATGATGCAGATGAAAAGCTGTTTGAAGACTCAGATGAAAAGGAAGATGAAGAAGATGCAGATCTAAAGGAAGATGAAGATGTGGATGAAAAGTTGTTCAAGGATAACAATTCCAATGACGAGGAGGAGGGTTCCAATGAGAAATTGTTTGATGATTCTGATGAGAGGGGGACTGTGGGGAATGTGAAGGAAGATGGGCCTCAGTCCACAGGCAGCAGCTTTGTCCTCAGTAGTGATGACGACGATGATGATATTTAACCCCTTACACTTGCTTTTTAGGGAGAGTCCTCCATCTCCACTTGCCTGTGCTCCGGGGTCATTATTAGTAGTGTTACACAAACGTGTGCATAGTGGTAGGTTGCATAATGCATTAACCGTTGGAATTTTCATTGTTACCTGTATGTTCCTAATGATTTTAAATACATGTTAACTGGCTCCTCATTTAAAATTTCCTAGTTAAAATGCAGGTAAACTGGATACTTGTCCTTTTGTCCAATTTGTTAAATGCATGCAAAAGAATATTTTTAAAAGTATTCTAATTGAAGTTTGTGATACTAAATAATAAAAATAAGTTGATAATATGCAAAAACTGAAAATTGGACTTAAGTTGCATTTTAAATTCATGGTATTTCTTTATTCATCCTAAATCCCTTAGGACCTTATTTCCAACTTGTGTTCCCAGTTCTGTCCCCCTTCTCCCATTCTAAACCAGAACTCATAAAGGAAATAACAACTTGGATTTTTTTTCCAGGCTCAGTACTTGCAAATTACCTATTGTTTTCTTTTCTAGTCAGTTTTCTTTCATTAAAATTGACTCGTGCAAAACTGAATTTCCTGTGGTCTACAGCTTCAATTATTAAAAATAATTCTACCATGTACTGTTTCTTAGCCTCTCTGGGCTCCTTTAATTGAAGTGATGAGTCCACTCCCAGAAAAATGTATTTTGCACACGCACTGCACAACTTCTTGTGTACCTTTTGGAAAGGCTCATGGATCCCCTGAAGACAAGAATTTTATCATGCATACTTAAGTTTTTTGTTTTAGAATCAGTTCCTGGCATTGTGCTAAGTTGTGTAGTTCCAATACAATTGTGAGTCCTTCTTGATTGTGCTTTCCAAATTCAGTATTGGTGAATATACTGATGGTGTAGCATTAAGTTATAATTTAGAAGCATTAAAGTAAATTGCCATGGCACTCTTTCATTAAAGCTTCTGTAAGTGGAATCATTGCCCTCTTTAGACAGAGAAGAGTTCCTGTACTTCAAGCTCATTTCTGCTCTGAGAATTTTTTAGTTGATGTCTGGGATTTCTTGAAATCTTGCAAGTGTTTTTTTTTTTTTTTTAGCAGTACTGGGGTTTCAACTCAGGGCTTTGCATTTGCTAGGCATGCTCTCTATCACTTGAGCTACACCTCCAGCCCTTTCTGCTCTGGTTATTTTTGAGATAGGAGCTTGCAGTTGTTTGTTCAGGCTAGCCTGGACTGTGATCTTCCTATTTTAGGCTTCCCATCATAGCTGGGATGACAGGCGCATGCCATCATGCCCAGCTATTGGATGAGATGGAGTCTCAAGAACTTTTTGCCCAAGCTGGCCTCAAGCTCTAATACTTCAAATCTTAGCCTCCTGAGTGGGACTTGCAGGAATGAGCCACTCGTGCCCAGATTTTTACCAGGGATGAATCAGTAAAGGTGAATAAAGTTACAACAATAAAGATTGCAAACCAAAATAGTGTCCTTCAAATATAAGCCAGAACCACTTAAACATTGATTTACTAGATAGTTGCTTTTCTAAATGAAAGAAAAAATGATTTGCCTTCTGAACATAGTGGTTGGGTCATACAACTCTACAACATAACTTAGCTCTGCAATCATGAGAAGAGAGCCATTTCATTTTTTACATTAAAATGTGTAATTTTGGTAGCCCAAAATTTGTCAAAAGAAAGCAAAATACATCTAGTCTGTTGTTTCAGATACTGGCCGTTGCTTGTAAAGACTCCTTACCATCACTTTGGGATGTAAAAGCCATTAAGAAAGTAATAAGTTAATTCACTGGTCACCATTGTCTAAAGAAAGCATCACTTAACATCTCCTTTGTGAACGTGTGTGTGTGTGTGTGTGTGTGTGTGTGTGTGTGTGTAAGAGAGATTTCAGTTATGTCCCCATAGTCTGACCTCTTCCCTTGCTCTTTAATTTAGTTGGTACCAAAACCTTATACTCTTCACATAAACACACTGGAAGTGAAAGTCACAAGCATCTGTAAAATAGTAAATGACTTGTGAGGTGTTATAAACAAATTAACAAAGTAATGAAGTACACGTACAGCCACCTGTTTGCTAAGTAATCCAGTTTTATTGGTCCTAAAATAGTTTATTAAGGTAACAGTACATTCTATTGTCAAAAAAAAAGGAAAATATGGGGGTGGATTCTAAGCACCCAATGCTCAACAATTATCTGACAGAATTTCTAAATATAATGCTCCTTGTGATTAATTTACACCTAATACCTCTCACTGGTCTACATTCAGCCCTAATTGTGTGAACCAGATGTGGCTTCAGGCATGCCTTTGCATGGTTGGAATGGCCTGCTCTCTGAGAATCACAAGTACTTCGAACAAGAACAAACTTTTTCATAGTACAAGATAAAAATATACTGGCCATTAGCAATTGCAATGAAATATTGAAATCATTGCTTCCTACAAAAGAAACCTGATAAAGCAAAACTGGAGTAATTTATTTTAAGTATCTTTTCTTTCCCTTCCTTCTCAACCAGTAACAAATCGGGCTCTTTCTGGAGCCCTGAAGAGCCAAATCATTTGAAAGCTGCAACCTCTTCCTTTTCAGACTGCCACCTGTTTTCTTGGTGTAGATTATTTGGTCATTTCTAAGGCTTGGAGAGAGAAGGTAAGAATTAGCTAATATTCTGATCATGCCTTTCTCAATGTGAATCTTTCAAAAAGTAAATCAAACATTTCAGAGTTCTTAATTAGTCTGAACAAAGCCATGGCTTGGAGAACAGTAGGCTTATAGATTTACCCTTGTGATATTTGTCAATATTATGAATTTCTCAAATCTTTCTCATAAAAACTGCATATTTTTAAAAAATGAATGTCATTTAGGATCAGTTTGCTCAAATTCTTTTTTGCCTCTTACCACACCTCATTTACATAACTGACTTTGTTTATTAAATGCTTCCTTGATACAAGAAAAAATACTAAGATTACTCTCTAAAAATCACAAATTGGTTTTGCAAATAGCTTAAGTCCTGAACATGTCCCACTATCCCAGGCAATGACACGACAGCTTGAGAAAAACATTTCATCTTGTAAAGTCGCCTTTAGGTGTTTGGACTCTTCCAGGTTAGCTTTGCTTTCCATTTGAAACCAAGATGATCTGAGGTTATGGCATGCCAAGTGTATCACCCTCAACTGGAAGGCATAAACAGGTGGGCTGGGTTCATGCTCTGTTTATCTGTAGAACTTACAGGCTGTGATACTCAGGTGCGCTGGTCATGTCAGCCCAGGTAAAGAAAGTTAGTACGCAGCGATCGCTGTTCTAACATTCCACTGTTAGCACCACCCCACAGTGTTCATGCTGAAGTTGTAATGATAGTATTAGAAGAGTCAGGATATAAGAATAAAAGCCCTTTGGTTTCCCATTTTCCAAGTTTATCCTAGAAATTAGATTTAAATAATAATAAACCTGCAACATCTTAATGTGAAAATGCCAGACTCAACTATCTATCTCATTTTCAAGCTTGAAAACGTGATTATTATCTTGACTGCATTTTTTTCTTGCTCCCTAACGTATTTCATACTGCCTTTTAAATAACATAATCTTTGATTTTTAGGTGATTCTAAAGAAATTATAGATTAGATTAACAAAAATTTATACAGTCCTTCAATGCTATCACCTCATACTGGAGGCTACATGGATTATCATATTGAAACAGTAATATGATGTTAAGTGATTGATTTAGCATATTTGCACTCACTGCAACATCTGTTCAATAGCATTTGATTCAGTCAATTAGCAAGTATGTATTGGGCAAGTGTGTGCCCAATGAGGTGGGGCAGAGAAATAAAGGTGGCATTAGGCATGGACCCTTCTCAAATGGCAGGTGTGATGTCTGCACGGAGACAAGACAGCCAAAAAATGTGGCATGGATTCAGCAATAGCACATAGAGGCTAGAACAGTGCCGGGCACACTGTAAGAACTCAATAAATTTTTGTTAATTGAATTAATTTACTCTCTGGATACACTTGTAAAGTCCCACTTGTTCACTTGAAGTGGTTCATTGACTTCACCACTACCTTGTCATCATTCTTGGTGATTTCAGTATCAAAGTAAATAATCATGTCTTTCCTTCATTCTTAGCACCCCAACTGTCAAACCAAAGATTCAGGCATCATCCTTGATTTCTCTCTTCTTCACCCTACACATCCAATTGGCCTTAACTCCAAATATATCCAGAATCTGAATCCATGACCCCATCTCCACTCCCATGATCCCCATCATCTCTTGCCTGCTTGCCTGAAAGAGCTGCCAAGTTGGACTGTCGACCTACACTCTTGTCCTCTTCTACAAAAAGTTTTACAAAACAGCTGGAACAATTTTTAAAAACTCTGCCCCAAATGCTCTGATGATTTTGTATCAAAATGCTCCAATAGCACTATCCTATTTTATCCAACACAGTAAAACCCAAACTCCTTACAATGGCCTGCCCACAAGGCTCTGAGTGATCTTATCCTTGACTGTCTTTCTAGACTCACCTTAGAACTCTCCCTTGTCTACCACTCTTCAGTCACACAGACAGACATCAGTAGTTTCACTGTACCTCTCTATAGACTGATATTCCTTACATTGGTTGGGTTTAGTTTTGCTTCTAAATTGAGCAAAGACCAACAGCTTAGTCTCTCTGGAGGTATGCCCAGATGAACAGTGTTCTTGCTGAGACGTTATAGTTGGCTTGTACTTATCTTGTTATAAATCAGAAATGTGTTTTTGTTAAATGCACATTTCTTTGTAAATATATTTGATACATTTAGAGAAACAGCATTTTTTCAAAATAGATTTCATAAAGTGGTTTATTGCTTTGTAAATCACATGTACTTTAAATTTTGATAGATTCTGCCAAATTGCCATCCAGAAATGTTGAGTGAATTTACATTTACAACAAGTATATGAGAATAGTCTGTTCCCATATTTTTGTTAATACTAGGTTTTATTGTTCTTTCAAGCTTTTGCCAATCTGTACCTCCCTAACTTCTAGTGAAGTCGAACATTGACTCAAATGTCTGTTGACTTGACATTCCTTCTTCTGATTTAGATATTCATATTCTGTGCTGAGTTTTCTACTGGCTTCTTTGCCTTTTCTCAATGATTTGTAGAAAGTCTTTTAAATATAAGACATAGCAATCACTATGAATAGGAACCACAAGTAGTTTCTCTCAGTCTGGTATTTGTCTTGTAACTTGGCTGGTAAGGCACAGAAGTTTACTCTATGTCAGTTGGCAAATCATTCCCTTTAGGATTCTTGAGCTTCATGTCTGGCTTAGAAATATACATACATTATAATATATTTACTATATATGTGCTGCTATATATTCTTTTAGTAGTTTAATAGTTTAACTTTATACCTTTAACCTTATGGTATTTCCTTTTGTGTAAAGTGTGGGTAACAAATTGGGGTTGGGAAATTAAGAATTCAGTTTTAGACATATTAAGTTTGAGATGCCTATTAGAAGAGGTATCTACCTGTTAGAGGTCTGGGCTGGAGATGTACATTTATGAGCCATAGTTACATAGAGGATATTGAAAACTCTGGGCTAGTGTCATCAAAGCAGAGACTGTGGAATCAGAGAAGAAAGACCAGAATCAGTCAATCCCTGAAGCAACCTGAGATCTAGAGGAGATTAAGAAGAAAGAGGTAGTGAAGTGAGGGAAAACCAGG
The DNA here is from genome assembly GCF_047511655.1 of Castor canadensis. Classification (NCBI taxonomy): domain Eukaryota; kingdom Metazoa; phylum Chordata; class Mammalia; order Rodentia; family Castoridae; genus Castor; species Castor canadensis. The sequence goes on along the minus strand of NC_133405.1, from coordinate 17,437,988 downwards.
AGGTAATGGTAGCACATGGAAGCCCAGAGGAGAGTATTTGAAGAGGGAAAGGGGAGCGATCAGCTGTGCCACATACCTCTAAGAGGTCGAGGAGGATGAGAACAGAGCAGAGTCATTGGATTTAGTAACACTGAGGTGACTAGCGACCTTGACAAGAGCAAATACGTAGGAGTGGTCAAAGTGGGAGACCTAATGCGGTAGTTTTACCTTTAGGAATGTAAAGGTGAGAAGTAGAGATAGAGAGAAACCATGGACAACAAGCTCAAGAGAAATGGAAATGGAGGCCAAGGAGAATGTGTTGGAGATGAGAGAGGCATCCTTCATGTCTGAAGGTTGATTGGAATGATTTAATAGAGATAAAGAAATTGAAGCAGGAGAGAAAGGGTATAACCTATATTTAAGGTAGACCTTAAGCTTGATTCTTTTTTTCCAATGAGTAGCCAATTGTCTCAGTATTATCAATTGAACTATTTTTTTTACTGATTTGAAACCTTTAACAGGGAATTCCTATATATTCCTATATATGCATGTGTATATATGTGTATATGTATATATATTCATAGTCCATAGTGTTTTTCATGACTTGGGCTGCCAAATAACTAAGACAGTTTTGGGGTTATTTCCATGGTTCCTTATCAGTTTTTCTGAGTTATTTCATTTCAGCAATTATGTTCTCAATTTGAAGGAACTCTGTCTTATTCTTGGATTATTTCTTTTTTATACCAGACTAATTATTTTCCTATGGACATCTCCCAAAATACTAATTAGAATTTTTAAGCTGTATCTTCTGTTTTGCACATTGGTTCCCTCTGAAGTCAGTTGTCTTGCCTTTCATCCTAGTGTGTATCTATCATGTTGTCAGAACTTAAATGTCTTCTGATTGGCCATTCATATGAAGAACTAGACTACTATGTTTTGGTAACTGACTTGGAGTCCTCAGCAGTTGTGAGCATCACTGTTCTCCTGACAGGCCTTCCCTCTGAATGTGACAGAACTGTGCAGGTGAATGGTTGAGAGTGTGCTGAGAGGAGGGTTCCTGTTTAACAAGTGTGAGTAAGGACTGGTTGAAATCTAGGTAGTTAGTAGTTCCAAGGTTGGAAAAGCATCCTATTGAGTATTTAGTGCATTAGGGGATTTAATAGTGGTAACAAGATGCTTTTTGTCACAATATCCTTAGGATGGCCCCTAAATTACCTGGGCACTCTCCATTTCTCCTTCCAATCACAAAGTCCATGCTATGCTCCCTCTCTGTGCACAAGAACTTTATTTAGAAACCTGTGCTCAGCAGCTGTAGTCAGAGGTGAGCACTACAGTAAGACACTGCACAGAGCTGGAGAGTGGCCCAACTGCTTTGGCAGAATTTCAGCTCACTTCTCTGCTTTCTGATCCATGACTCACTCCAGGTCCCAGGCCCTGCTAACTCTGAGCTTTTCTGGGACTCCATTTAGAAAATTCATGATCATTTCTCTCATATCCTTCTCCTGTTCCTGGGTTGGCAGGGTATGGGTTCCACAATATAATTTTCAGAAAGTTATTACTGTTTCTGGGAAGTCACATAATCTAGTGGTCTAGCATACAGACTAGAACCAGACTGCCTGTCTTGGACAAGCTATTTAACCTTTCTGTGGCTGTTTACATCAATTTAAAGAACATTGTCATTAATAGTACCTGCCTTGTAGAATAATTTAAACAGCATGTAAGCTGTTTAACACGGTACCTGGCTCGCTATATTGTAATGGTCTACTGGTGATACCTTTTCTAGCTTTCTAGCACGCTTATCTTTTTCTTATTTTTATATTTATTTTGCCATTTTAGTGGGATTTTGGAAGGAAAGTGAATTTAAATGCATTGACTCAGCCCATCACCTTGAACTTTGTGGAAGTAAGCACTTGCATTTGAGAACACAAGAAAATGAACATTTGAAGTATTTTTTTGATTTCATCTTCTTTTGATTTACTTAGAATAGTATTGTTCTAAGAAACCTTACAAGCCAGGTGTATACCTGTAGTTCTAGCACTTTGGAGGCTTGAAGGTATGTGGCTTGAGTATGGGGATTTGAGACCAGCCTAGGCAAAATAGTAAAATTCTGTCTCAAGAAAATCTTAGAGATCATCTAGTAAAAGCATCCTCACTTTAAAAACGAGCAAAGAAATGACAAATAACTTTCCCAAGATTAAAAACCTATTTAGAGAAATATCCCAGACTAGAGTCAAGGTCACTTGTCTCCTAGTCCAATTCCACAAGTACTAAAAATAAGTAAATGGATAATATCTGCGGTATATACCAAGGTCATAAACTTCACTGTGTCTGTCCCCATCCTAACCTCCCCCTCTTGCAAAAGAACTATGCCTTCTCCTATTGAAAGCCAGTCCTCCCACCTGGACTTCAATCCCATCTTCTCCTCCTGCTCTCTCCAGTGCTTCATACTGTCAATAACACCCTCTTTCTGTGGTATATTCTTTCAACCTGCTGCTCTCTACTGGACCCTTTCTGTTGTTCCTTAACCATGCTGAAATCTATACCTTTAAGAAAAGCAATGATCTCACTTGACTCACTTTCTCCTACCCCCACATTCTGTTCCATCTGTCCATTCTTCCACCTCCAAACTCCTGAAAAGTATCCTCCACATTATCCGGACTAGATATTCCTCTCCTCTTCATCCATCCCCCTTGAGTCTTTGTTTGGGCTCATCACTCAAACACTAAGGTTACAGTTAACTTCCATGCTCCTGAATCCTACACTTTCAGGCATCCAAATCTTCTACTTCTCATCAGGTGATTAGTTCCACCTTGTTAGAATCTGTTCTTCTCTGAACTTTAGGATATTAGCCTCCTTCTGTTTTTCCTCCTACCTCCTTTGCCCATTCTTTCTCAGTAATGTTTGCAGACTCCTAACTTCCACTTGGCTGGGAAATGTTGGAATTACACAAAGCTTGGGCTTAGTCTCTCTTTGTGTCTCACTCTCTGTGGGTTAAGTTAGAGCTCAAGGTTTCCATAGTCACCTCTGTATTATTGGCCCCCAAATTTATATCTTTACTCAGACCTCTTTCTCAACTGACTACTGTCACCACCACTTCTTAAATAACTCTAAGACTCTTCAAAATCAACACATTCAGAACAGAAGTGCTTGTTTTCTTTACTAAACATGATGTTCTTCCAGTTTCCTATCTCAGGGAAAAGAATATTTATTCAATCAAGTTATACAACCCCCGAAGCTAGAGATTATCCTTGATACCCTTTCTTTCTTATAGCCAGTTCAGTACCAAGTCTTTTGACTTTATTTGCTAGATCTCTCTCAAATCCATTGACTTCATTCTACTTCCACCTCCTTTTCCCCAGCCTCCAGATGCAACTACCATCTCTCTCTTCCTTAGACCATGAGAATAGCCCTCTAAGTGCTGTATCCATGTTTACCTACTCTCTCAATCCTTTTTCCACACTGCAACCAGACTGATAACGTAAATATTCACATCTGATGATGTCCCTTCCCTCCCTACCTTCCCTATACTCCTCAATGCATATTTCTGTAAAACCCTTCAATAGCTCACTATTCTTAGGAAAAAGACAACGTTCTCCAATATGGCCTACAAAGCCCTGTTCCCCTGGCTCCTGCCTACCTTTTCAGTTCATCTTACACCATGCTCCTCATTGTGTCCACTCCAAATACACTGCTTCCTTTTCTCTTGTTTATATTTGCCAGACCTCTTTCTACCTCAGGGCTTTTGCATGTGCTGTTTCCACAGGTTAGAACACTCTTCTCTGGCCTCTTTGCTTGGTTAACTCCTTCTTTGCTTTTTGGGCTGATCAGATTTCAACTCAGGCATTATTTCCACTGGAAGGGTACCCTGTCTTCACTAATTAAGTTGGGGTTCCTTACCACAGGCTCTCCTAGTACCAGGTGTTGATTCATCACTTTTGCAATTGTATGTACATATGTGTGAATACTTTAATAGTTTTTCTCTCTCCCCACTTCTCATACATTGATTCAAAAGACATTTACTGAGTCCCTACTATATGCTAGGCATTATTTTAGAAGGAGCGAGAAGCTAAACAAATATGCAATATGTCAAGAGATAAAAAGTGCCACGAAGAGCCAGGCATGGTGGCACACACCCATATGGCACACACTCCAGTGCTTGGTTGCTGTAAGCAAGAGGATCACAAGATTAAAGTCAGCGTGGGCTACATAGCAAGACCCTGGCTCAGAAACAAAAGTGTCAGGAAGAAATACAATATGGAGTGATAGGACAGAGAATTCCAAAGCCTGTTGCTCTAGATAGAAGAATTAGGAAGACTTCTGAGAAGAAGTGACTGAGAAGGGATTTGAATAAAGTGAAGCAGCAAGGTATAAGAATGCCTGGATGAAGGAGTAAGTGCATGAGAATGCAAGGGAGGGGATGAGCAGGTGTCTAACCTGATCAAAAAACAGACAGGAAGTCAACATGATTGAAGAGGAATGAATGGGAGTGGTAAGAGGTAACAAGAAAGGGGAGGCTCGTGTAGGGCCTTGTAGGCCATGTTGTTGGATGAGAAATCATTAGACACTTTACTCAAGGAATGCCTGGATTCTGTGTATGTTCTTTTATCTCTGCTTTTCTTCATTGGTAGTACTGATGTTTGAACTCATGGCCTTGCGGTTGCTAGGCAGACACTACCACTTGAACAATGCCCTCAGCCCTGTTGTGCTTTAGTTATTTTTCATATACAGTCTCATGCTTTTGTCCAGGGCCAGCCTCAGACCATGATCCTCCTACCTCCACCACCTGCATAGCTGGGACCACAAGCACATGCCATCACATCCAATTTATTCTTTGAGATAGGGTCTCACAAAGTTTTTGTCTGGTCTGGCCTCAAACAGCAATCTTCCCGATCTCTGCCTCCCAAGTAGTTGGTATTATAGACATGAGCCACCATGCCCAGTTGTGTGTGTGTGTTATAAAATGATCATTGTGGCTATCTTGGGATGAATGGATTAGAAAGGGGGAAGGGTGCAAGTAAGGGGTCCAGTTAAGAGGTTGTGGTGATGGTCCTAGGGAGAAATGGTGTGGACTTAGAGGTAGTGAGAAAGGATCAGATGGAAAGGATTTGAAGGTAGAGCTTTCAGAAATTGTTGATGTGTTCCTCCCAGCCCTCCAGTGGGTCTCTTTGTCACCTAGAGAAAAAGTCAAAGGCCTTAGCACAGCAGATGATCTGCTCGATCCTCCCTCTTTCCTCCTCTCCTCCTTCCTTCCCAACCATACTGACCTCCTCACTGTTCTGTGAACAGACTAAACATGATCTCACCTTTTGCAACTGATGTTCACCCGGGAATCAGGAAAACAGGTGTCTGCGTGGCTTTTTTCTTGAGGGTTCTGCTCCAAGGTCCCCTTATTGGAAAGTCTGTTCTTGATCACTCTCTATAAATCAGCACCTCACCCCAGCACTTCTGATTCTCCTTCTCTACTTAATGGGTCTTCACAATACTTAGGACCATCTGACATTACACATGTAATATACATATGTACATGTACACACAAACATACAATGTGCGTGTCATTATTCTATAAAGGCAGGAATTTGGACTGTTTTGTTCACTAGTGAGCAGAGCTTCTAGAACAGTGCTTGGAACAGAGTAGCTGTTCAATGAATATTTCTTGAGTTAATGTTGAAATAGTGAAAGAGAGGAGCCATTATAGTTTTGATATTAAATGCCCTCCAAAGGCCATTTGCTAAAGACATGGTTGCCAGTCTCTAGTGCTATTGGGAGGTGTTGAAAACTTTAAGAAGTGGGACTTAATGGAAGGAAGTTAGGTCCTTGGGGGCATGCCCTTGAAGAAGATTTGGAGACTCCAGCCCCTTCTTTTGCCTCTCTGTTCTCTGATAGCCACGAGGCGAGCTCCTTTGCTCCCCATGTGCTTCCTGCCCTGACATTCTGCCCCATCACAGGCCCAAGGGGATGGGTTCAAGTGACCATGCACTGAGACCTCTGAACTGTGAGCCAAAATAAGTGTTTTCTCCTCTAAAGTTGATTTGCTCAGGTATTTTGTCACAGCAATGGAAAACTGACTAACAAAGGAGCAAAGGTCAAGGCTTAAGGTTTGAATGATGGTGCTGCTTACTGAGGTAATGTTGAGGATTTTTCAAAATGAGTATTGAGGCCCCTGCTCCAAACATCCTACTAGAGTCTCTGAGTTGCCTCTGTCACAGGTTCAGAGAAGTCTTCACTCCCTCTGCAGCCTATGGAAGCCCATGATGAGTCCAGGTGAGAGAGAGAGAAACTAGAGATAATCTAAAGAGACTCTCAGTTCCTGAGATGAAATACGACATCAGTTTGATGTAAATTCCACAGTTACTGTTTTACATGTTATTGACTCTATGTATGATTTGGGGCAAATAATTGGCCTCCAGTTCAGGAGACTATTAATATCACAAAGTGATTTTTAATACAAAAATGAGAAATAAAAAAGAGCTACCCCTTTTCCTCATTCCTGCAGGTGCCCAACCAGGTTGACTTGTTGGAGTGCATTTTCTGCATTCTTAATAGATAGCTAGCAGGAAACGCCTTGTACAGCTTCAGCTAGAGGGGCAGAAGGTAGCAAAGGGAGGGCACAAATCCTCAGCTCCTACTTCTGTGATCCCTGCACTGCTTGAAAGTGGACCAGGCAGTTCTGCCCATCAAAACACATCTATTCCCCACCATAGAATCTTGCTCTGTCTCAGGTAATGATCCAGAATTAAGGTAAGAAAAGGTGGGGACTTTCAGGGGAGGGGAAAAGAGGAAGAGGGTTGGAAATTCAACTGGAAAGAAATTGGAGGGCATAACCTACTGGGCTCAATGAGATACAGTCTGGTTCCTTTGGGACTTTTGTTCCAGGTGATCACTGTGACATCCACCCCTCTGACTGCTCACCCCACCCCAGGGAGACCATTTGCAGAAGTATAAAAGCATCTAGGCAGCATCCATGTAGTAGACGTGAGGCCAAACTGCTGGTTTTGGATTCCTTATTCAAAAATGTTTTGCAGTACTTGGGGCAATATTTCAAGGTCCACTTGGAAAACTTGATGTCATTCTATTTTGTGACTGGCAGCTCCTGAGATGCAGCTTTGCAGCACCCTTTCTCTTCCTCTCCTCCTCCTTTCTTTTTCTTCTTCTTTTTTTTTTTTGGTGGTACTGGGGTTTGAACTCAGGGCTTCATGCTTGCTTGCCAGGTGTTCTACCACTTGAGTCACTCCACCAGTCCTTTTTGAGGCAAGGTCTTGCGATGTTGCCCAGGCTGTTCTTGAACTCTTGGGATCAAGTGATCCTCCTGCCTCAGCCTCTCCAGTGGCTGGGACTCCAAGCATGTGCCATGACACCCAGCTTAGTTCTTAGAATGCTAATATCCCTCAAATATAGTTTCCTTCAACTGGGGTCCAAGTGCAGCCCAGAGAATTGCTCATGAGCTGGATCCAGAGAAGTCACCCCCCCCCACTGCCCAGCTTCCTTTTTGAGTGTGTGTTTGGAGAGGAAAAGAGAGGCAGGGGTAATACTTGTGGTTTACTCAGGGTCTCCACTTGTCCATAATCTGAGCCTTCCAAGTATGATGGTCTGAAATGTTGCCTTGAGTTTATCTCTGACCTTTCCCCACTGTGGCCATTTGACCTCTGGTCTCTGTGGACTCTCCCCAAGCAGACTACAAAAGTGCATGTGGCCCTGATGTTTCAAGAATCTGGCCAATCTGTGGCCTCAGGGGCAGTTAACAAAAATGGATTGCAGGCTGTGTCAAGCCTGAGCCTAGTGCAGTAGCCGCTGGCAATGCAGAGCAGAAGAATCCTCTGAAGGTGCTACCCAAGTCCCCAGCCCTGGAAGTAGGGGCTTCAAGGGGAAGCCCTGAGGGGGTGGGTGAGTGGAGCTTCTGCCTGCATTCCCTGTTGGCAATCATAGGAGACCCTCAGTTCTTGGATCCAGGCTGCCTAGGGATTAGAGGCCAACCCCGTTACACTTTTGATAGATGGGAGACAGGCCTGCAGAAGGCGAAGGACTATCCCATTCATCAGGTAGGCAGTAGAGTATGGTAGGCAGAGTTTGGAGCCAGGTAGACCTTGGTTCCTTGCCACAACTGAGCTGTGTGGCCTGAGCAGTTTATTTCACCTTCTTTAAGCTCCAGTTTGCTTATCATAATGGAAGGTCTGGAGAAGATACATATGTAGCTTCTGGCATGGAATAAGTATTCTATAAACTGTACCTTTAAAACTGGTGCTATGTCCACATTTATCATTACTTTATAACTCATAACACCTCTGCTTGGCATCTAGGCTCCCACGTGTCTTGTGCTTTTGCCAGTACTTGGGTTTGAATGCAGGGCCTTGTACTTGCTAGGCAAGTGCTCTACCACTTGAGCCATTCCTTCTGCCCTATTTTGTGTTTTATATTGAGGAATAATTTAGCTATAGTGAAATGCACAGATCTTAAGTACAATTTGATGAGTTTTGGCAAATGTATACATCCATATAGTAACCCTCAGCCTTTGTCAAGATGCAGGAGATGGCAGTGGTCAGGCGGCGGGGGTGGCTGGAGGTACACATTGACAATTCAGTACTCAGGAGGATTGCCAGTTAGAGGCCAGGCTGGGCTACATAGAGAGACCCTGTCACAAAAACTAGAGGACATTTCTAGCATCGATGAGGGCTCCCTCATGCCCATTCCTAGTCAATCTCTACCCCACAGGCATCCATTGTTCTATTTCTATCACCACAGATTACTTGTGCTTGTTCCATGTAAGTGAAATCACACACTGTGGTCTTTTGCAATTGGCTTCTTTCACTCACTGTAATACATTTGCGATTCACCCATGTTGTTGTATGGATTGGTACTTTCTTCCTTTTTATTACTGAGTACCATTCCATTCTAGGAATATGTCCCAGCTAACTTATTTATTCTCCTGATAAAGGAGAATAAATTACATTTATGTAATTTCCTTTTTGGAGCTTTATGCATAAAGCTGGTATGAATACCCACATACAAGTTTGTATAGACACAGCACAGCTTTCACTTTTTGTGGATAGATGTACTTAAAAGTAAAAGTGTTGGGTCTTACATTACAAATATGTTCAGCTCCCAGCTTTCCAAAGTAGCTGTTGGCATGTTTTTTCAAAATAAAGATGCAATTGATTCACTTTGTAAGGTTATACTTAGCATGACTATCAACCAGGAGAAACAAAACAGTGATATTCAATCAAAGGCTTCACTAGACAACATAGTCCAGTTATGACCCAACAGTAATATGAAATTCAGAGAGGCTATGCATTTCCCTTAAAGTCACACAGCTGAGGGAAAACCTACCATCTGGTGTGATTTCCTTGTACTGTGCTTTCTCTGCATGAAATGGCATTCAGTCATTCTGCCATTGTTTACTGAACACCTGCTTAGGGCAAGGTGCTAAGGATAAAGAAACAAGTAAGAAATACTAGAGTGGAGGGCAGTCTATTAAATCCTGATCATTTTCATTGTATTAACAAGAATGAATAGATGAAATAAATCTTTGGCCAGAGCACATAGTAAGTCAGATGGGGGTGACCAAGGTAAAGAAGCACCCATACATGCTCCTTCTCTAGTACAGGAAGGCCACAACATGTCTTGAGTGACCAGTCTGTGCTGGGCCCTGGCCTTCTTGCAAATAGACAACCTCTGCCTTCCAGGAACTAACGAGGCAGGATTTGCTGATACCAATGAGGGAGTCCAAGTTCAAGGCAACTCAGCAAACAGCTACTGAACGTCTTCTCTATTCCAGGCCTTTCTAGATACAGAGGCTATGAAGTGCTGAGCAGAACTGACGAACTGACAAACTTACAGTCTTTCAGGAGTTTTCCTCTAGTGTTGCTGTAATATATTATGGTAAAATTGTTTTGTAGAGATCTGTGGTTGGTTCAGAATATGCCTATCTGGAGGCCTTAGGGCTGGTGTTGTCTGTAATTATTAGTTTCCAAGATGAAGAAGGGATAGAGGCAGGACACCATCTTACAGAGAACAGGGCATCAGGAGCATTTTATTCTCTTGCATGGACATGATCAAGATGGAAGGCAATGCTTTCTTCACAGGTCAAAATTGTCCAACACCAACTGGATTGCTTAGTCTGACTCTTCAGGGGGAGCTGTGCCTGCGGTGGTTCTGGGTTGACCTTGGCTAATTCTTTTGGGAAAAACTCATTTCTCTAGAAACCAACTTACTCTGGAGGTGGCTTCAATGGCCTCCACCCTATCTACTGATGCTTTGCAAGCTATATTGCCTGGAAATCCTTATTTGTAAGAAAGGCCACTTTCAGCACTTTGTTAAGCTTTGCCATGCTGTCTCCTGAGCCACTCTGATTAGACTGGGCTCCTCAGCTGGTCTGCAGACCAGTACAGTGTTGTTGTTGAACTTCAAGAACCATGGTATCTCCCTGGGGCTCCACTGAGAACTGGCACTTGGTAAAAGTAAACTGCTGACCCATAAGAATGCCACTCATCCAAATGCAGCTGAGCTACTTGGTAAAATAGTGCCAATGATGTTTTGTATTTGGTTTGCAGCTGTCACCTGTGTCACTCACCCACAATGGACGAAATGAAGAAGACTGCTGTCCAGCTGCCCAGAGGTCGGCAGAGGCCTATAAAGACTGAATGGAATTCCCGGTGTGTCATTTTCACCTACTTCCAAGGGGACATCAGCAGTGTAGTGGATGAGCACTTCTCCAGAGCTCTGCGCAATATCAAGAGGCCTCCAGCACTGAACCCCTCAAGGCAGCATGAAGATGTGATCCTAAGGAATGGTGAGCTGGGAGGGAGGAGGCTTTCACTGAAAGACCAGTTCTTTGAGATACTTTATTCCCTAGGACATGTGTATATTTGCCAAAGGCAAGTCACACTGCCTAGTGAGAAGCCACACTTCTCTTTAGAAGTTGAATGTATAAATGGACATTTAATCAAATTAGTTCACCTGTTTTGTTAGTTCCTTAATTGTGTTAAATGCTGGATTTGCTGCACAGCACACACTAGGATCTCCACAATCGTTTGCTCTGAACATCATTATAGATATTATGCTTATCACTGTTGACCTGAGGGCAAGAACACCAAAGGGTCCCTGATAAGATAAAGCATGTCCCATGCTGATGTTCACTGCGTCCTCTCTACCAATAGTGGATGAGCTGGTGAACAAGGACTGGGCCAGAGGGAGGCTGTGAGGAGTCTTGCCACATCCCTCTCCCACCCTTCACAAGGTCAGGGGTATCTATTGCTCAAGAGAACTATGTTGCATTGTGTGCATTAAAATATCTAGGTCTGGAGGAATTCATACAGTTAAGGTGGAATGGGCTATTGCATTCATGTGCCCCTTCCTCCATAAAAAATATTTAAAATTACATTTTATAATTGCATCGGTGTAAAAGATGAGTGCAATCCTGACTGGATTCATTTTTTAATATGTGCAGTATCATTAGCATATCATTTTTCTTCTGATTTTAAAATAAGTTACAGTTTTGTGGGCCCCTACAAATGTTCATTGGGCCCTAGTCACTGTGCCTCCTGTGTCCAACAGTCATCCCTCTTTTAGAAATGTGTGAAGAGATAGGGTCTGACTCATTTTAAGAGCTTTTTATTGCTGTTGACAAGTACACATGTTGAATGCCTTGCTTCCATTGGAAGCCTGTGGGTCCCCAAGTGGGGTGCTTTGTGCAAAGTGGACACTTTGGGGCCTCTGCTTGTAGGCAAAGAGTGCACCTGTTTCCAAAAGTCATCATCGTGGCTGTGTTCTTTGGGCATTGACAAGGTGTTTCTGCGTATCTGGAATATTGATTTTGGCAGAATTGACCTCTTTCCTAGAAATTACTTTTCTAGCCAAGTAATGTGCTTTTCTTGGAGAATCCTGTGGGTTAGGTAGGTAGGCTATCACATGGGAGGGCATGTGATAGCCTCAGATGCAAAAGGAAATGATATGGAGCTTGTTCAAACGGGCATGGGGCTGGCTGAGGAGGAGGGAGGTGATGTCCAAGACTGGGTTGAATAATGTCACGAGGAGCAGCAATAGCTGTGACATTGAGTTGTTTGGGGGAGGTGGTAAAAAATAGAAGCCCTTCATCCTATCATTCTCAATCTTCTTATCTTGTTTTACTTTTCTTCTTAGCATATGTCACCACCAAGCACATTGTATATGTATGTGTTTCCTTCTTGACTACATCCCACCCTCTTAGACTCTGAATCCCGTGACAGCAGGCGCTCGGTCTGATAACTACTGCTTTCCAAGTACCTAGCATAATGCCTGACTCATGGAAGGCACTGAATAAGTAGCACTTAAATGTATAAAATTATGATTTGGATCCTAGGGTACTGACCCTACAGATGGGGTGCCTTGGTCTGTTTTCTGTTGCTTAATAACATGATACCACAGATTGGGTACGTTATAAAGAAAATAAATTAATTTGGGCTCAGGATTCCAGTCCAAGGTCAAAGGTCTATATCCGTTGATGGCTCTCTTATCAGACATTTCAGGGCATCACATGGCAAGAGACCAGGAGGAAATGTATGTATCTTCTGGTCTCTCTCCATCTTCTCATAAAGCCACCAGTAATTCATTCATAGGGGCCCTTATGCAATCACTAACCATCTTCCGAAGGCCCCATCTCTGAACACCATAGTTAGATTAAGCTTCCACCCTCTCAATACCTCACAGTGGGGGTTAGACTCTAACATGAGGAGTTTCAGAGAGGGCAAACCATGTTCATATCATAGTATGGGTCACTGGAGACATGGGGTACAGTGTGGCACATAACTTTAGAACCAGGTGGCAAGGTGCCAGGACAGCTCTGCTACTTCCCAATAGTGTGATCTCAGTGTATATCACTTCATCTGCCTGTGCCTCAGTTTCCTCACTGCTAAAATTGAATATTATTGAACTATAGGAGGGAGCTTTTGAGGAATCAGTGAGATAATGCATGTCAAGTGGCAAGTAATAAGTGCTCTGCTTGTGAGAATGATGATAAAAGCTTGAGTGACTAGAATGGATGTGATGACCTACATTCAAAATATTGGGATCTCAGGGCAACAGGTCTCTCCCATGAGCCCCCACGTTGTCAGGGGTGTCTGCTGCATGGCTGCCGCAGTGTTTCCTATGCCCTCTGATTTCACCCTGTGTCATTCTGTGAAGCCCTGCCTACAAGAGGAGCTTAGGCCCTGAACCTGGTCTTGACCAGTGAGATTTCCCAAGCCAAAGAGAGGCTTCTTCTCCACTTTCCCCTTACTTGTTGCATTTTCCTTGTGACAGTCTCACAAATCCCTTGCCTACGCAGATGTTGCCTTCCTGCGTGGTGTGGGCCAGGCAAATGTTTGCCTGCTGAACAACTGAAGGAAAGCCTGTTCCTCTCAAGGTCTTTCTTATCATAGCTAGGAGTCAAGTTTCTCAGAAACTCCACAGCCTCAGGGGTTGGTCCCCTGAAAGAAGTCCAGCCCTGTGGAGGTTCTCACTGAAGGTGTTATATGACATACAGACTGCTTGGAAAACAGTGGGGATCTATAAAGTGGCCTTTCATGACAGACTGTTGGTTAGCATCCTCTTAACCCCTGTAGGCCAGCCCCAGGCCACCTGGGCCCTCCTTAGCCAGGCCAAGGAGAACAGGACTCCATTCACCAGCTTCCATAAAAGACTTACCCACACTCTGAGGGCACTTTGTCAAGTCAACTATGTGCAGCACAAACACAGATACCTGCATGGCTAGGAAATGCCACTGAGTTTCCTGGCTTCTTTTCCCAAATCAGAGTTATCTTTACTGACTTATGTATAATGTACACTGGTTGTACTTCAGAAAATGCAAGCTAAAGGTATCTTTGAGTTATCTCCCCCTCTCAAAGGACATGGGAGTTCAGAGTCTGTAACTGGAGAAGCTCCAATAAGTATGATTTCTTGGGGGGCATGATCCTGGTGCAATCTCAGCCTGTATTCTTCCTGTTCCACTTCCCCCCACCTCAGTCCCAATGGCATGCTGGTCACGCGCCAAGGGCTGCTGGGAGAAGGTGACAGGGCATATACCTGTGCATTGAGATGCCCTAGATAGCCACTCCCAAAGGGCCCCCCTCCTCCTCTCTGCCCTCCCATGTGCCATGGTTAGTGGAGGTGGGGAGAGTGCTGGGTTTCTCTTTCAGTACAAATAGCTGTGTGAGCTACAATCATGGCCTTTGGGAGTTCTGACAACCTTGTGCCTTGCTTTCCAGTAAGGGAAAGGAACACACACACACTTGTACTGAGTCCCGACTAGGTGCTAGACATGGTGGTGAAATTATTGCATGTATTTTAGTCCTTGAAACCAACTATGATTTATATGGTTCAAAGACAAGTGAACCAAACCTACGGTGCTAGAAGACAGAACGGTGCTTCCCCTTTTTGGGAGGGTTGTTTGTGACTAGCCCTGAGGGCACCTTCTAAGATAGTAGTCATGTTATGTTCTTCAATATGGGTACTCATTACCCACTTTGTAAAAATTCCACCAGCTGCACGCTTACATATGTGCATTTTTATACATGTTGGTTATAATTCACAAAACCACTTTGCCATGGGTATTACTATCTTCATTTAACAGAAGAGAAAAATGGCAGCCCAGCAAGGGTAAGTGCTTAGAGGCAGGTCACACAGCCAGCGAGTGACAGCGATTGCAACCCAGGCCCATCAGACTCCAAAGCCAGTCTCTTGATCAACTATCCTGCCTTTGTAGACAACACCCCAGTCAGCAAGAGGGTTAAAACCCATAGAGGACTAGAGCTAGTTATGTTCACAATGGCTAACACTGAGAACTTCCTGTGTGCCAGGCCCTTTGCTAGGGACTGTCACATGGAATATTATATTAAATCTTCACACCAACTCTACTGGTTACTCTCGCTATGCCCATACTTCTGGTGAGGAAACTAAGGTGCATAGACAAATGATTTGTCCAAAATCCCACAGCCAGTAAGGCTTGGCTGCAATGTTTGCCACCACATGGGTTTGATTCGTGATCTACAGCTCTTATCAGTCTTCAAGATACTAGCACATCTTTTGCATGTGGTCTCCACCTTCAGTTGGAAAAAGGAACCTGGCTGTCTAGCAAAAGAAAGACTTGGTGCCCCAGGGAGGTGAGTAGCCATGAAGAAGGGGTGGGGCTGAGGAGGCCACCCTGGTATCCCAGGACTGTCTCTTCT
This sequence comes from Castor canadensis, assembly GCF_047511655.1. NCBI lineage: Eukaryota > Metazoa > Chordata > Mammalia > Rodentia > Castoridae > Castor > Castor canadensis. The sequence goes on along the minus strand of NC_133405.1, from coordinate 17,422,836 downwards.
AAGCTGCCCCTCTGTCTGAGGTGTGAGTTTGACCTTAACTAGTGCAAAGACTGTCTGGGGTGAATGCATGAGGGAGAAGTGTCACCAACAACGTGGATAGAGAAGAGAGAGTCAATGTATGCAGGCTAGGCAAGCCAAAGGTTGTAATTTCATGGTGCAAGGTGTGTGTGTGTGTGTGTGTGTGTTCAGACAAATTTTAGTTTCAACTTTATCATAAAGCAGGAATGTTATTAAACAGAGAGGAGGAAAGGAAGGGAGAAGAGAGGAGAGGGGAGGGGAGGAGGGAGGAGAGGAAAGGAGAGGAGAGGAGAAGACAGAGGTGAAGGGATAAAAGAAGAGAGGCTAGATTGGTCTTCATGACTGTGACCTTCTGGGGAATTCGCTAGTCAAGTGGTGTTTTGAGTTTGCACTTTAAAATAGTTTAGCCAGGTGCAGTATCATGCACCTATAGCCACAACTACTTGGGGGGCTGAGGAAGGAGGATCACTTGAGACCAGGAGTTCAGGACCAGTCTGGGCAATATAGTGAGATTGTCTCAAAAATAGCTTTCTCTCTGGGTGCAGTAATTCATATCTATAATTCTAGCTACTTGGGAGGTGGAGATCAGGAGGATCCTGGTTTGAGCCCAGTCCAGGCAAAAAGTTTGCAAGAACCCATCTCAACCAATAAAAGCTGGATATGGTGGCACATGCCTGTCATTCCAGCTACGCAGGAAGTGTAAATAGGAGGTTGGTGATCCGGGCTACCATCTTATTACTATTATGGGGCATAAACATGAGACCCTATTAGAAAAATACCTAAAGCAAAAAGGACTGGAGGCATGGCTCTAGGTAGAGTTCTTGTCTAGCAAATGTCCTGAGTTCAAATCCCAGTATCACCCTCAAAATAATAACCTTTCCTAAGAAAGATTTTATTATTATAAAAGCAAAATGTGTTCGTTTTTGAAAACTTACAAAACGCAAATAAGCACACAGGAAAAAACCACACGTGAATCTGTGCACACATACCAATTTTTTACATGCACAACTATGCATATAATGGACCATAGCCTGTTTTTTTAAATTTTACAGTAAGTCTTTTACCTCTCCATGCCATTGTCACTAAATGTTCTGCTGTGATATTGTAATGGTTCAAGAGTATCATTTTATAGATGCATCACATTTATTAAAACTTCTGGACATTGCTAATCTTTTATTATAAACATCACCTTGAACATTTTTGTAGCTAAATTTTAGCATGCATCATTGCTTATGTATATTTTATGTTGCTGTGAGTTGAACGGCTGGCTGCTAGGGTTTGGATATGCTTTGAATATGTTCCCACCATGGTTTCATATGTTGCAAGCTTAGTCCCCAGTGTGATGATGTGACAGGCAGTGGAATCTTTGAGATGCAGACCCTAGTGGAAGGACATTGGGGCTGCTGCCCTCAGAAAGATTTAAAGTAGTTCTCATGAGAGCAAGTTGTTATCAAAGAACGGACCTGATATGTGCATCACTCTCCAGCTTCCTGTCTCACCACGTGATGTCTCTCTCTTGCACACAATCCTGCCATGAAGCCATCTACCATGAGTGATGCAGCCAGGGGGACCCTCACAAGTGCTGGTGTCGTAGTGTTTGGACTTTTTGCTTCCCAAACTGCCGGCTAAATAAATGTATTTCTTTATAAATTAATCAGCCTTTGCATTTTGCAATAGTAACAGAAAGCAGAGTAATACACTGAGTTAGAGGGTATGCACAAATTTTAGGGGTTTGATATGTACCAAAAATTTGCTCCCAGAAAGGTTATGGCAGTCTGCCAACTCCTCCAGCCTCGGTAGTATGTGAACATGCCCATAATGCAGTCATTCTTTGCAGTATCGGGAAGGCACAGCCAGTAAGAGCATGAGCTTTGCAATCAGACAGCTCTACCACTTGCTAACTGACCTTAGGCAGGTTACTTTAACTGCTCTGAGTCTGTTTTCTCATCGGGGTGCTGTGGAATCATATGAGCTCATGTATGCAGAGCCTGTAGTAAGTGCTCAGTAAATAAAAGCTATTCTATACTTACAAATTATTCCTGCCCACTTTCAATGTCAACCCCAGACTGAACAAAGGCTCCTAGAACCTCTCTTCTGTAAGTGGTGTCAACTGTATTTTCCACACCAGCCCCAACTTCATTGCTGCTGCTTTTGCTGCTGTTGTGGTTTTCTTGGCTCAGTCTTTTCTGGCATGTTGTGATTAATAGCAGGGAGGATTCTTAGGATTCATACATTTATTACCATCTTGCTTTTTCCTGGGTTGGCAATGCTGAGTGTTACAAACCAGTAAAGAAACCAAAGTAGGTTTAAAGGCTATCGTGACTACTAATACCAACAGCAGCAGTTATTATTCATTGAGTGGCTACTCTGTACCAGGCACTGTGCTAAGCCTTTTGTATGGACTGTCTCATCCGATCTCATAACAGTCCCAAGAAGCTCAAAAGTGGGCGGGGACTTGCCCTGTGTCATATGTATAAGAAGTAGAAGATCTGATACTAGACTCCATGCCTGTCTGACTTCAAATTCTGTCACTTAACTATCTTGCATGCTTCTCATCTCAATATAGAAAAGTTCAGTGAGGGTGTGTGTATGTATGTGTGTGTGTATGCATGTTGGCAACTATGTATATACATGTGTTTGTATGTAAACATGTGTGCTCATGTGCACATTCATTGGAACATTTAGCAAAGCCTACCATGTGACAGGCATGGTGAGAATTCCTGGGGACATAATGGAAAAAAGAAAAATTATCTCAGCCCTCTTAACACTTGCTAGATAGTGGAGAAGACCAGAAAGGAAGGAACAAAGGAAGAAAGGAAGGAAGGAAGAAAATAGGACTGCTGCAATGAATGAAATGAACAGGGTGTAGACACAGAAGGTAACAGAATCACAGACTTTAGACTGGAGATTCAGAGTATTTCTGAGAGAGTGACATTTGAGTTTGTGTGTACAGAAACTAGTCTGGAATAGGAAGTCAGGGTCACCACTCCTCTGGGGTGGACGAAAATTTTCAGTGCCAAGAGTGCTTTCTAGAAGGTTCTGGGGCTTTCAGAGTTGTATATTGGTGGGAATGGTGGTGTCTCTGTGAGGCAGGGGTGGTGGCAAGCCTACTAGTTTCACGTGAAGAGGCAGAATGGGAAATAGAGGCTAACAATCTCCAGATATGTCTGGTTGTAGGACCAAGGACCTTAGAAATTCTAGAAGCAGGTGGTGCTCAGAGTTGGAGCATATGGAATAGAAGCCATACGTATTCTTGCTAAAATAAAAATCCAAACTTACCCCAGGGGCCCCTGAATCCAAGTTCCTCACTTGCTCTCCATTCATTAATGTACATTGGTATTTGAGAAGGCAATGAAGTTGCCCCTAGTGCTCTCTTTACCTCCAGAGGGAACTAAGAGGGGGCACCTGGGTAAGAATGTCACCAGGGCCACCTCTAGTAGCAGCAGCAGCCTTGAGTCACTCCAAGGTATGGTTTTAGATGTCTTCTCCCATCCACAGTTGCTGGTCATGGTTGCCAGAGTAATTGGCCCAGGAAGCCTGGGAAAGAGTGGCCACCCAAATTCAGAGTCTTCACTACATGGGCCACCAACTCTGGAAAAGTGGGTCTTGCCAGACCCTCTACAGCCATTGGGGTACTGTGAACTCAGGGTTGAGACACACTGTGTGTCCCCACAAGCTCCCACCCAAATTGTACTCTGGTGCACCCAATAATCATATGGGACCTTAAACAGCAGCACACCACTTAACATATCAGTCAGAGAATTCTGGGATGGAAACAGTTAAGAGAAATATTCAAAACACCCTGGGGCCCTTCTTTCCACATTTCAAGCATTCAGTGGGCACCTCAGTCACATGTATGAGGTCTGTAAGGCCAGTCCAGATGGAAAGTGCCCAGCTGTCAGGGACCAGGCTTTGTTTCTAATTTGTGCTTAGGACATGCCGTACTCTCATTCAATATGAAACATGGACAGTGATTATATGAAACCAGCTTAATCACTCTGTTTGTACCACACAGTGCCCTGAGTTGCTCCTGGCCTGCAGATATCAATTTTCAAAAATCACATCCACCCTTAGGAACACATTCTAATATATTATCCTTGCCCTTGGTTTCATTAGAAGAGGCTCACCATTGTTCATTGTGAGGTGCTGAGCAGAACGTCTGTGCCACATGGGTTCAGGCTTCTTCTGTTTTTATTATCTGTTTTACATGGTGGTGGGCCGGAGCACTCCAGTACCACTGTGCTGGTCTCCTGGATATTTTAATCTCATACAAAATGCAGTCAAACTGAACATTCAGGAGACATGGGAAAGGTGCCCATGAAGGGAAGGGGGAGCAGTGTCTCAGGCTTTCCTGCAAGCTTATCTTTGTCTCTACACCCAGCCCCCTCCACCATTGTCTTGCAGAGATGAGAGGCTCTAGGCTTTAAGCACCATCTGTCAGCACTCTTTCCCTCCTCCCCTCTTGCCCTAGTGGGTGCTGAGAATAGAGAAAACATCCATCCATGTCATGATCTATACTAGCCATTTGAGATCTCAGATTCAGCTGGTATCCCGGGCACAATTAGGATAGTGTCTATGAAAGCAATGAAGACTCCATCCCTATTAGCCAGTCCACATGAACTTGGCAAACAGAAACTAAGTCATCTGTTGACCCTAACCACTCTGCATTTTCACCAGGAGGTTCAAGCAACTATTTCCCTTCCCACCACTTGTTGTTGCAGCTCAGTTCCATATTGGCCTAATCTACTTTGCCACCTTTGCATCCTCATGCCTCAGATTCTTCTGGAAAATGGAGTTTCAACGCTTAGAGTGTTGTGAATGACCAGCACAAAGTAGCACTAAACTCTTTGTAAAAGTTCCATGGAGTCATATTATTTACAGCACTGGCTAAGCAGCAGCAGTAACCAAACAGAAATCAAGCACTTCTAGAAAAGTTTCCTGAAATAGGTAATTGAACAAGAGTGCAAAGATGTATACAAAAAGACACTCATGCCAATGTTGTTAATATAATTGAAAAACAGAAACAACAGAGCTGTGCACAAATAGGACATTTGTTATCCACTGTTGCCATATGATAAGATAGTGTGCAGCCATTTTTAAAAGCTGTTTGGTTCTATTGCTTTCTATTGGAGGATGTTTGTGATATATAAATGAAGCAGAATCAGCTCAAATAATGATGTGTGTTGTGGTATGCTACATATATACATATGAAGACAGCATAATGAAGCCCACCAAGCACTGTTTGAAAGAGGGGGAGGAGAAGGAGGGGCAATGGGAATATAATGGAGGTGATGAACTTGTTCAAGGTATGCTGTACACATGTATGGAATTATCACAGTGAACGCTCTTGTATTATTAATGTATGAAAATCAAAAATGAAATGAAAAAGACGATGTCTGTTGTGAAAAAAATGCATACGTGAGTAGAAACAAATCCTAGAAAGAAATATAATTAAAAGAAGGCAACAGTTGTTTCTGGATGCTATGATCAGTGGGTGTGTATTTGTTTGTGTTTTAACTTTTTGTATATTTCCTTAAGTTAAAAAATAAAGCACGTATTAATCAGAAAAGATAAACTGCTTCCACTTTGAAAATGATAAGTAATCACCTAACAAGTCTTCTAAATCTTTCCTTCCCAGATAGTGGCATGCCTCCAAACCATTGGCGTTTCTCTTCTCTATGGACAAAGCCACAGTCAGAAGCATCTCTTGCAAATGGTGCCACCAGCAGCAGCTTGAATGTGTCTGATCCTGGGACCATGGACCAGTACCCGCTATCCCTGTCTGAGACCCCCTCTGCACGGCCTGAGGAGCTGTGGCATTACTCCTCCCTAGCCAGCCAGGGCTCCCCAGAGCCTCACTACTCTCATGCCTTTCCTGATGGGCACCTGGCTCCAGAGCCCCAGGCTGACAGGAAACGTGAGCCCCTCCTAAGTCTCCTCCAGCAGGATACATGTGTAAACCATCCTCAGGAGCCTGCCATGAGGGAGGATTGCAACCCTGACCAGATAGTGGGGAGTCCAGGATTGTTCCTCAGCCTGCCTCCCAGCTCAGCCCACTGTAAGGAAATGGGTGCTTGCCGATATTTGGACCATGGCCTCTGATTGGTTGTGGTTGAGAGTGAGTTGGCAGGAGATGAGGGGCTAAGTCTAATTGCTGTCTCTCTGGACATGGGGCTGCTGCAGAGGAGTGGAGTACATTACCTCAATAGTCCATATATCTTCACTAGGCTTCACTGACATTCGCACTTTAATAGCTAAAGGACTGCCTAGATAGCCAGCCAGAAGGAACTGGCCTGAATTATTCACCACAGTCTATTGACTTGGCCTTACCCTAGAAAAACAATGGGGTGCTGCCTAAATCATAGGGTCGCATGTTTACCTTGATGGAAGTCACTAAATAATCTATTTGCAAAACAGAACTCTGTGACGTACCTACAGGCTCAGACTGTATTCTCCAAACAGGTTGACAGCTTGCAATATTGCCAGGCTCCTGGGCAAAAACAAGGGCAATCTATACCAACCATCTGCTCCACACATTAAAATTCAAAGCCACCGGAGAGGCAGTCCCATCACTGCCTGGAGATGCAGCTGCCTGGCTGTCTGCGGCTCACTCCTGAGCACTGGGCTTCCCTTGGGTTACTGCCCCCTGACCACCACCTCTCACCCTGATATAGAAACACCCTTAAGGGTCACTCACTTTTCCATTGGCTAACTCACCCAACAGATATTTAATTAGTAGCTACTAGAAGCAAAATACCCATCAGAAAACAGGAATTACTTTTTGTAAAAGAACAGGAAGAATTATCTGAATTTCACCAAAACCAGCAATCCACACTGCCATAAGACTTGCCTTTCATGTGAAATACTCGCAATAATACATATATTTTATAGTTTCATGGGGCCAAGTTTGCATTCTCTGACATTTTGTACTCTGAAAGATTTTTTCTTTTGCAACTCTTTAATCCACACATATTTGTGGTTCTATGCCTGAAAGAAATTACTGGAAGCTAATTACTATGAACTAAGCAGATCGTTTGCAAAAGGCATGTTTAACATAGCCTAAGTGCAGTGCTGTGTTCCATCCTCACTGAGAGCAAGTTTCCCATTAAAATATCTCTCCATTATTTCCAGAGTTTGATTAGCAAGACATGATACAAATGTCATGCTTGGGAAACCTGTGAAAATTCTCACCCCTGTTTTCTTTTTCAAAAATCGTCTCTGGATTCAGAGGGAAAATGAGAGCAAATGTGTTTGTATGTATGCCTGTGCATACACACAGCAGAGTGCTTTTTCAACAGTTGGTTAGAACACAGATGGCTCAAATCATCATCTTGCAAACATAACAACTCTATATAGTTCAAATCCAATTCCTCAAATATTTAGCAAGCATCCACAATAAGTCAGGCACATCATGGCCGAAGGATATTGTAGACATTATTCTATTCCACAAACCTCTAGGCATGTATTCACAAACAAATGTTGATCGTTAAAGTTGCAACTGTAACAAGGTCTTCCCACTATCCTACTGACGTTGGCATTGGTTGTATTCATTGGTGACTGACAAGCCACAATTTGTTGAGGAAGTCAATAATCCTTCATCAGGAACACTGACTGGAAGAAGGGGACAAGTTCCAAGCTCCAAGAGATTAATACAAAAGCATGTGTTTTTCAGCATCTGATAAAAGAAAATAGGTCAGGTGTCTATAAACTGACCTAGGTGATTTGGGACCCCTAGGGTGCTACTGGGCACTTTCTAACCCTCCCACAGATAATTCATTTCCAGTCAAGGTTTCTTCGTTTTTTTCTAGGTAAGAAAATATATGCCTCCCCTCATGGTGGACCTGCCAATCCTAGCCTTGGAAATGAAAGTAAGTACATGGTTCAGACTTTGATAGTGTGGTTCTGTGTCCTGAGAACAAACCTAAAGAGTAAAACCAGGGTCTTCAGCAGGTGGCAGGAGTTTTATGTCTATCACTCAGTATTTTCATGGATAGAATTGGTTTCAGCATGTACTTCATAGCTTATTAAATTTCCTTAACATCTTTTCCTTGTGGCAGAGAAGCAGCTCTACTGAGTTTTTTTTAATTTGAGCTCAACTCAAGCAAGGTAACTCAGATCAATGAGCTAATCCACAGGGATTAGCTGTCCCAGATGTTCAGGGTTCAGCCTAGTACATAGGGCCACCCCAGGTTCTCTGTAGTCAGAGAAAACGCAACTGAGGCCCGAGGTCAGGACTCAGCTCAGCTTACTTTGAAAGTGGTGTCAGTAGGAAGTTCAAAATGAGGACAATGTAGGGGGAGTGGAAGAGGGTCTTCATAGCCTAGGTTCTAGCTTTGAATCCCAGCTTTATTACTTACTAGTCTCAGAAGCTCTGCCTCATTTCTTAAACCCTCATGCCTTATGTGCCCAGTTTATAGGGTTTCTGTGAGCATTTATGAAATAATGTATGCAGATGCTTCGAATAACACCTGGCTGTAGTAAGCCATCAAAACATGTAAACTAGGCTGGGGACACAGTCAGTGGGAAGGCTTGCCTAAAGCTCTCGCTAAGTATGCAAAGTCTCTGGGTTTGAACCCTAGCATAAAAACAAAAATACAAACAATTGAAAAGTACATGACATTTTAGAAGGCATCCTGTGCGCTCCAAACTTTACTACATGCTCTGTGTTTAAGAGAAGACCAAAAGGAAGGACTGCCACCACAGCCCCAATCTCAGGTACTTTTCAGTCTAGTGGGAAAGCAACAGGGTGAAGGTTATATATAGACTCCCATTAGAGGCTCAGTTCCACAGGGGCTGGCTGAGGCTTGAGGCATTCATGGCTGTATTTCAATACCTGCAGCCACCTGGCCCAGAGGGCCATACATATTTATTGAATGAATGAGTGAATAAGTACTGGAAACAATAAAAGAGAATTTAGAAAGGAAATAGTAGGCTGAAAGCCGTGGCTCAAGTGGCGGAGTGCTTGCCTAGCAAGCAGGAGGCCATGAGTTCAAACTCCAGTATCACCAAAAAACAAAACAAAACAAAAAAACCCAAAAAACAAACAAACAAAAAAACAAACAGAGAAAGGAAATAGTAAGAAAATTTCTAGGAGGACATGGTAGCTGACATCTGTAATTCCAGCACTTGACAAATTGAGGCAGGAAGATGTAAAGTTCCAAGTCAGCTTGAACTGTATAATAAGACCCTGCCTTAAACAAAGAATCAAAAAATGGAAAAAAGTAAGAAAATATCTGGCGATATAGTAAAAATTATTCTGTTTGAGGCCCTTGTGTAAGACAAACAAAGGAACAAGCTCTGTGATTAACTGTGACCTGGCCCAAGCTTTTAGGGCTGGTTGAGCTCCTGCCTGAGTTGTGCTTCACGTGAGTACCTGTTGAAGGGAATGAGCTCGGCTGACCTTTAATATATGAAACTCAGTATTGTGATGTCCCCTAGGTGTTAATAGACTCTACATTATTTTATTATAAATCTAGACATTGCTGATAACTTAATGCTTTTAAATTGCTTAAAGGCCAAAAATAACAGCAACAACATTTATTGGTGACAATACACCATCTCTTTAGTCTCCACAATGACCTCGTGATATGTATATGTATGTGTGTGAGAGAGAAATACACACATTCTAGGTGTATTTTCACAATAGATTTTCAGCAAATAATGGTTGAATGAAAATGAACACTCCCATTTTATAAATGAGGAAATTGAGTTTCAAAGAAGTGAAAGGACTTACCTTAAGATCATACAGCAGTGTAATATTATCTCTTTGTTCTCACAGTGTCATAAGATCCTCAAAAACAATTCCAACTTAAATAAAGAATACAATAGTGAATACTGGCAACTGGTGAGATTTCACTCTATCTTGGCTTGCTGTCCATCTGTGGCCAAGACACCATTCTCAGAAAGCAAGCAAAAGAGCAGAGGGGTAAAGGGATGATCTTTTCCTACAGAGAGTAATTGAGGGGAGGTGGGGGATGGGCATGTGGCTGCCAACAGTCTCAAGGCAGCCATCCTACCCACATGGCTCTTGGTTGAGGGAGGCTGCATGAAGTAGGAAGGGGAGGAGAACTTCCCAGAGCTCCAAATAAAAGAAACACAAGACCCAGCAAAGCCCAAGCTCTTAAGTAGGACACACTACTCTCTCAACCTTGCCTGATGCTAAGAACCACCAGGAAGCTTCTTAGATGCCTGAGTTATGTGCTACTCTTCTTGGTTGGGTAGATCTGGTAGAGACTTATTCACTTCCTCTTGTATTTTATTCTTGGTATATTTTATATTAACCTCATTTGGAAGTGAACATGAATCTTTTGGTAGGAATTCAGTAGTTCTGAAGGATCTGCTATGTGAGACCCCAGATAAATATTTGTCAAAGGAAGGAAGGCAGAGTCTCTTACTGCTTTTCCAATATGGACTTAGTCCCCTCATGTACCTATGAGGCAGGGGCTATGTGGAGCAGAAGAAAAATCAGAGGCAGAGGGGTGGTCAAAGAGTCCTTGGAGAAGGCATTCCAGAGGTGAGTCCCAAAGACATGGTATCAGCAGTTCTAGTGAATTTGATTTGATTTTTTTTGTCTGTAGAAATAGACACTGGTTGTGCATTCCTTCAATATATGCAGATAATAGCAATTGTTAATATTGCTAGTTGGCAGATAGTGCTATAATACATACTAGAGATATAACAGTGAATAAAACTTAGTCCCTGTCCTCATACAGTTAATAGTCTAGTGGGGAAGATATAACCTCATACCAAAAGTGGGGAAAACAAAATATTTGGAAGTTATGGTAAGTGCTGTGAAGGAAACACTTAAGGTGTGGAAATAGGGAAAGCTGGAGGCCAAGTTTTGATAAGGTAAGTGGTCAAGGGAGGCCAGTGGTGAAGTGTATAAGCAGGGACTCAAGTATAGCAAGAGAGCCAGCTTTGGGAAGAGTTAGGAAGAAGATGAGTGAGATGGAGAAAACTTCCCCTGCCAAGGCCAGTGGCATGTTAGAGGAATGGGAAAAAAAGACCAGTGTGGCTGGAGCACAGTGACAAAGGGTGAGTATGGTACAAGACAACGCTGGATTTGTAGGCAGGGGCCAAATGACATAAAGCCTTTTGGGTAATATTTGGAGTTTGGATTTCATATCCTAAATGATTTGGTGAGTGATGAAAGGATTTTTAAGTGTGATTCAGTTTGCATGTGATAAGGATACAGAAGGTGTTGTAGGGAGTTTAGATTGGAGAAGGCATGAGAAAACAGGGACCCGGAAGGAGGTAAGAAGTATGAGATTATACCCAGCAGTAGATGGTATCAGTGGGGATGGAGAGAAGCAGATATATTTTAGACATATTGGGGAGATTGTGTGGTAGTGTTGAAGAAAATGGAAAAATCCAGATGAGCTCCTAGGCTTCCAACTTGAGCAAGTGTCAAAACGAGGAAGACTGTAGGAGACCCAACTCTGTTGCTCAAGTTGGAAGCCTAGGAGCCAACTTAAGCTGACAGCACCTACAAGACATCCAAGTGGACATGTCTTTTAAGCAGTTGTCTATATAAATGAAGAGTTCAGAGAAGTCTGGGTAAACATTTGGGATTTGTTAGTACAGTACATAAATGTTACTGGATATGATCATCTTGACAGAGGATGCAGGTAGAGAAGAGAAGAAAGTAGACAACAGAGTCCTACAGAAGGCCAATATTTAGAGGTTGGGGAAGGGAGGAACTAAAGCAAGAGAAAAGACTGAGAAGGAGCAGTTTGTGTGATAGAAGAAGAGCTAGGACAGACACTAAAAGAAGAAAAATGGTTCAAAACAGAGGGTGTCATCAACTGTATCAAAAGTCAAGTAAAAGATGGACAGAGAACTTTCTATTGGATGTGGCACCAGAGATGTGGGTCATCTTTTTAAGAGCAGTTTTCATGATGTGATGTGGACAGAAGCCAGGTCAGACTGGGTTGAAGAGTGAAGGGGGGAATGGTGAGAAAGTGGAGACAGGAAGTGCCCACAGCTTCTTAGAGGAGGTTAGCGTTTAAACGGTGAAGAGAGATGAGGTGGCTGCTGAGAAAACCACTGGAGCTTAGGAAGGCCTCTTCCAAGAGTCTATTTATGATCCAGTAAAAAAAAAAGACAGATTGACAGTGTGAGAGGATAGAGATAACTTCATGGGGGAAGTCACTGAGAAGATTAGAAATGATATGGGAAAATACTGACAGTTAATTGGAAGAGGGTTGTCCTGCTTTGGAAGTGGGTGAAGAACGAGGATAACGACACAGATGCAAGTAGATTTGCAGGCTTGCATGTGGGAAGACTGAAAAGTACTATTTCAGTGATTTCAACAGTGGGTCGGGTTCATCAACTGAGAGCGAGCGTGAGTGTAGGATGTTTGGAGGGAGTGGGGAAGTAGGAAAATGTCTTTGAGGGCATTGGAAAAGTAAGACTGCCAGTAGAGAATTGTAAGCAGGGGTTCTGAGTGCTGATTGGCAATCTGAGGTCATGAATTTCAAGTGGGGGCAGTCAGCGGGGTTGTGTGATTTTTTTCAGTGAGTCTAGGATAGTGTAATGTGCCGGGGTGGGGGCAACTCATCCAAGACTGAGGTTGTATCAAATGAGTGTGCTGGATAGAGAATAAGGAAAAGGACCTGAGGGTGTTTGCAAGTGATTATTATAACAAGAGACTATGGTATCTAAGCTGTCCAGAGAAGGAAATGATGGGGACAGATGGAAGGTGACAGGTTAGTGGAGGTTGATGGGTTGGAGGTTATATAAAAAAAATCAAGAAAAAGACTCCTTAAGACAATGAAACATGAAAAAGTGGTTGGAGAATGGGTGTTTGAAATCGAGATTGCAAGGGTTCCATCTGTGTGGGTGGTGACAAAGTTTAGGGTGTGACCACAGGAACAAGATCATTACATATGAGAAAAATCATGGAAGTGAAGCAAAATAAGAATCAATAACAGAACCAGGCATGGTAGCACTGCCTGTAATTCTAGCTACTTGGGAGGCGGAGTTAGGAGGATCGTGAGTTCAAGGCTAGCCTGGTAAAGTTAGCAAGACCCCATCTGAAAAAACAAAATACAAACAAAAGGGCTGGGAGCATAGCTTGAGTGGTAGAGTGCTTACCTAGTACGCATGAGGCTCTGAGTTCCATCCCCAGCACCATAAAGCACAAAAACACAGAACAATGACAAAAAAATACTACCTACCTACAACAAGGATTCTATTTTTATTCTCATTAGCAAATGGGAAAACTGAGGGTAAGGGAGGTTGAATAATTCTCCTAGAGTAAAAGTGGGTAAAGTGGCAGAGTCAGTTTTCTCTGACTTCAGTGTCCTTGGCTTTGCCCACTAAGCTAAGGTGCAGCCTTCTTCAAACAAAATAATAGTGAACGTTTATGGAAGATATATGTGTCAGCCACTATTCTAGGGGCTTTATATGTGCTTAACTCAATCCTCCTCAGAATCTTAAGAAGCTGTTGTTATTCGTACCCCCATTTAACATGAGGAAAGTAGGGCTCAGATAGGTTTGGTAACTGGCCCAAGGTCACACAGTTACACAGTGCTGAGTCCAGGAATCAAACCTGGGCTCATTTGAAACCCAGAGCTGGCTTGTTCATCATGGTGCTTGTCTTGTTTTTCAGGAAGCCAGTCTCCAGAGAGAAGAAAAGATCTATTCTTTTATTAGCATCAGTTTGAAGAAGAATATTCTTTTTTCTAAACCTGCTCATGATTTTCCAATGTGAATCCAGAATGTCTAAGACAGCACTGTCCTTTTCTGTTTCTGCTACTAAACAACATTGAATTAGGTTCACCTTTAGGCTCTACCTAAAATTATACGCTGCTCTTCCTTGGCAACTGTGCTCTGCGAAATCCCAGCATATAAAATGTGTAAACAAGCTGTTGTAAGGTGGTGAGCACAGAAGCACCTGCTTGTTCAGCCCACTCCCTCATGTACCCACTGCCTTTTACTTAGAAACCACAGGCTCCCTCAGACTCTCTGGCAATGTCCTTGGAACCACTCTGGGCACATGGTATTTTATGGCTTGTTTCACTTTTTGGACTGAATCAAGGTACCGAAAATAGCTTGCTTTCCAGCCTTAACTAGACTGAGGCCCACCCCATTCCTGCTTCTACCGAAAGCAAGATGGTAATGGTGTAGACAAGCCCCATTAAGAATGGTTTGAGGCTGCGGGTTCCCGGCACATCCAAAGTCTGGAACAAAGCTGGAAAGTCTCCGTGTGGACCTGATGAATGAAGTGCGTTCACTTGGAAAATTTGGGTCCTCAACTCTAAATGAGCGATTCCAAATGGAATTGCTGAGCAATCTAATAACTTGCTGGAAACTGAGCAAAGTGCCCCATCCCAAGATAGATCTGTTGCTGGAGCAGAACTTATGCTGTGTCCAGAGCATTTCCTGGATGCAGTTCCACAAGTTCCTTTCTTCACTTGTTCTAATGGTGACGATTCTGGCAACTGACACCCTGACGATGCCATCTGGCCTTTGGTGGAGCCCTACAGTCTCCCAAAAGGGCCCATGAACAATGCCACTTCTTTAGCTCGCTCAGAGATAGCAACATCCAGGAAATAGTCACTTTCTGTCCAGCACTAAGCTTTTGGGGCCACCCAAGTGGACGTCTGCAGTATCATTCATCGAGTTAGAGCAAGACAAGCTTTAGTCCAAGACCTGGCATGAGACCTCCCTGCAGATTGTTCCACACGCATAAAACGTGACAGTTTCTCAGGAGCATTCGTCTCTGCAGCCTGGTAGACAGCCTTGTGTCTAGTGTGACCATAGGGCTCTTGCCCCTGCCATCAGTGTTCCCCGTGCACATTCCACCTGCTCTTGGATGAGAGCTCAGAGGATAAATACTAATAAAACTATACTTTTTCCTGAATTGTAAGATTTTTCTCTTCCAACATCTCAATTAAATTTTCTAGCAACCTTGAGATTAGTGATATTATCTTCACTTTAATTTTTGTGGAAATACTGAGGCTTAGAGTAAATAAATAACCTGCCCTAAATCATGTAGTAACATGAAACTGAAACCCAGTGCTTTTTTCTCTCCACCATAATACTTATCCAGGGTTAAAATCAGGCAGCTTTTAGGTATTTCCCCTCCCACCTGCTGTGTAAAAAAGACCACAACTCACAGGACCACAGCAATTCCCTGTCTCAAGAACAGGGAATTTCTAGTATGTTACATGTGTTTGCCAGATTCAGCAAGGGGCAAAAAGACCTATCCCGTACATTTCCCCTGAAAGTCATCTACATTCGAAGGTCATGTTTTGTTTTGTTGGTGATGGCTGAGAAAATTCAGGGTGGAAACTGATTCTAGCACTCGTAACATAAAATTGCACAAGGACATGTTTATCATGGTCAATTCTATAAAGATTCATCTGTGTTAGAAGATAGCAAGTATCATCAGAATTGAACTCTTGGTGTGCTGTTCAGGGAAAAGAGGAAATGAATCCAGTAGAGCTGGTGTCTTAGATAGCCTGTGTGATCTGATAACATTGACCTTCAAATCCGCCCATGCTCTGCCTTGAATAAGGTTAAAGCAGCAATCAATTTTCCTTCTTCAATAAAGGGGGGAGGAAAGACCCCTGATACTAAGGGACCCCACACTCCTCTGACATACACATGTAAATCCCTGCCCAGGTCAACTGCCTACTTAGTCTCAGACATACACTTCAGGCTTTCTCTATGCCTCCTAGTTTTTCCTTTCCTATTCTACTTCGAAAGAGTTAACTTGAAAAGCTTTCTTTGACTCACTTTGGCAATTTTAATCTTGCAATTTATAAAAGCACTCTTACCCTATCCCCTCAGAAAATATGTAGCAGCCTTTGCACACAAAGGTGAAGTAGCTGTCCCTGTGTGATGTCGGTATGGCTTCAACTATGTTCTAACTGATATGTAAGTTGAGTGGAGGGCAGGGTGGCATTTTCCCACCAGGTTGGTCGAGGTCTTGAAACTGTGGAACGTCAAGTTCCGACAGGGCAAGACCCAGGAAGCCTCATTCACATCTCCCTTCGATTTGGAGAAATTGACAGTGGCCTGATCAGCTCTGACTCACCAACTGCCTTGGCCCTCACCCTGACACACACACACACACACACACACACACACACGCATTTCTGACCTTAACAATCTGGAAGAACTGAAATTGTTTCAAATGGGCTGAAGACTCTCACATACTTGAATGATGCCTGACTCTGAAAAAGCAAAAAAAAAAAAAAAAGTGACAATTCCCTTTTTCTGGAAGCAAAGGCTATCTTAAAAATTCCAAATAAGCCAGCCTCTGGGTGGCTCACACCTGTAATCCTGGCTACTCAGGAAGCAAAGATCAGGAGGATCACAGTTCAAAGCCCACCCCAGGCAAATAGTTCATGAGACCCTATCTTGAAAATATTCAACACAAAGAAGAGCTGGTGGAGTGGCTCAAGTGGTAGAGTACCTGCCTAGTAAGCATAAGGCCCTGAGTTCAAACCCCAATACTGTCCCCCCAAATTCCAAATAAGAATGTTGTTTGCAGATACAATATTGAGGCTTGTGTTAAACACTTTGCCATTCTAAAAATCAGTTTCATGAGTAACAATGAAAATGAAATCAGCCTTCCATAAATAAATGCTAACTAAAGTATCAATTATTTTTCTCCCATGTAAAAATTAAATGCTAACTGTGCTGGTGGCTCACACCTGGAATCCTAGCTACTTAGAAGACTGAGATCAGGAGGATCACAGCTCAAGGCCAACCCAAGCAAAAATTCATGAGACCCAATAGCTGGGTATGGTGGAGCATGCTGGCCGGCCCAGCAACAACAAGAAGCATAAAGTAGGAAGATTGCGATCCAGGCAAGATCCTATCTCCAAAATCACTAGAGCAAAAAGGGCTGGCGGCATGACTGAAGTGGTAGAGCGCTGGCTTAGTAAGCATGAAGCCCTGAGTTCAAACTCCAGTACCACCAAAAAAAAATGCTGACCTTTCCCTAATTATTTCCCCAAATTAACATAGTTAATTGAAAATAACTTTATAAACTGTGTTTTCAAAATGTGAAGTTAGAATGCAGTGGTCCATTTCGGTTCCCTTAATGGGAAGATTCTAACAGCATGTTACTGTGAAATTTTATACATTAGTGGTGACTGTAGAAATAGGATATTTTTGTAAGAGCTACTATTTCATCAGTATTTCTTCACAAATTTATAAATTTTCAAAGATCTTCTTGAAGATAAATTTGGTTATTTTATTCTTCATTTTAATCATTTTGCCTATTTGTTTATAGCAGTTACAGTTACTTCCTTAGTTGAAAATTGTGACCTTCCACTAATCTTTGAAAATAGGAAGCCTTTCTTAATGCTCCTGCAAGCCTGGACTGTGTTAGGTCACCTGGGTTCTGGTCCTGGCCACTAGCTAGCTGTATCATCTAGAATCAGTGACTTCTGCCCCCCACACCACCTCCTCATGTCTTAGTTTCTCCATGTGTAAAATAAGATGACCTCTAAGAACATTTTCAGCCCCCAGAGCCTGTAGTGTGAAATAAATACGACAGTTTCAAGACCTACCAATTTTACTGGGTCTTGTAATAGGCAGGGTCTGGATGACTGAAGTACAGAATAGAGAACAGTGGCAGCCATGGGATGGTGCTGCCAGGAGCACCCTTCATGGACAGTTTTCCATTCAGCTGTAAGGAGTGTAGCTATTGGAGGGCCTCCATCTATTAGCACCTTAGGACTCGCTTCCGCCATGCCCTTAGTGGGCATGCCCAGCCAATGACTGAGTGCTAAAGGAATACCTGGGCCTGGCCCCTTCTGCCCAACGTGGGACTCCTCTAATGGATAATATTCGTTCCAGAATGCCCATTGAGTTGGCCGAGACTTTATTGGAATCTGCATCGTGGTTTGAGTCTCTCCCTGCTCAATCCTACTTCCTCCCCTTTTCTCTTTCATGGGTGTTACCCACTGAATCCCCACAAACTTCTTACACCTCTAATTCCTCTGCATCTGTTTCCTGGATCAGCCAGCCAACACAAACATATAGCAGAATTTTAAGAGCAAATACACAGAGCTAAATGCCAAGACCTGTTGTGTAGATGGTGATTGGACCAATCTGACCAGTGTGGAGCATTTGAGTTGAAAATAAAACTGGAAAAAATAGATTAGGTTCAGATTGATGACATTAAACAACAGTGACACTCAGTGGGTAGAGTTAAGGTTGGTGCCAGATGGGAGCCCCAAGTGCCAGGTCAGCTCCTAACCACATCTTCAATCACCTTTCTAAACCATCCTCTAGGCCTGCAAGTGACTGTGGACCTCAGAGGAGGTGGCTACTTGCGTGTTATTCCTATGCTATTCATATCAGGGTCCCCCCAAGTTCCCACTGGCTGCAGCAGTATCACCCAGGGACCACTTCTCTAGACTGCTGAATCAGTGTCTCTGGGAATAAACTCTGTCTCTTCCTGCCCCACAGACATTAGATTCCTGGAATCCAGGTGTAGTGGCTTCCTATGGCTGCTGTAACAGATTACTACTAACTTGTCTTAAACTAATACAAATTGATTCTCTTATAATTCTTCAGATGAGAAGCCCTTCTACCTCGAGGCTTCATTCCTTCTGGAGACTCTATGGGAGAACTGTTTCCTTGCCCTTTCTAGTTCCTAGAGGCTGCATGATCCAAGAGGCTCCTGGCCTCTTGCTCCATCTTCAGAGCCAGCAACATTGCATCTCTTTGGTCATTCTTCGTGATCATCCTCCTCTGACTCTCCACTTGTGGTATCCTCTTCCATTTATAGGGACCCTTATGGTTATACAGGACCCCAGTTCACTTCCCCCTTTTAAGATGAGCTCATTAGCAACCTTAATTCCATCTGCTTAGCTCTGCTTTGCCATGTGACCTAACACAGTCACAGGCTGTTTTTCTGCTTACCACACAAGCACATAGATTGGAAGCCACCAACTTTTGTGATATAAACGTTTCTCCCAAGGTTGTCATATGTGAGGACCTTTCTTCGGTGAATCTACATGACAGAATTGATCGTTCTTCCCTTTAAATGAAGTGACTACTCTTAAAAATATGCATACAGTTTGTCCCGATAACAAAGAAAATACATTTGTGAAGTGCACAAAGATTTAAATGGACAGAGGTTCAATGTTCCATGGCTTTCCCCTTTTTCCAGTGCATATTAGTTGTACAAAGGGGTTTCATTATGATATTTCTATAAATGCATATAATGTACTTTGATCAAATTCATCCCCTATTACTTTCTCATTCTCCACTCCCCCTTTAAAACAATTTTAATGGGTTTTATTATTCTATTTTTGTACACACATATGAAGTCAATACTCTATTGTTAATGAGAGTGAAATCAAGCATAGCATAAATGCCCCTAAATGGAGCAAGTTAATTTCACTTATGCAATATGTTATAACACACAGCCTTTATAGTGATGTTATAGGCCTATATTTATTCGTGAAAATGGTATTAAGTGCAAGAAGTTATATACACATGTACTGCACTTATGTACACATTAAACACATTGTAAAAATCTAAAAACATAATTAAAATATATAATTGTTCATTACAGCATTATTAGTAGTAGAGAAAAATCCAGAAGTGACCTGCATCTCTATCAAATCCAAATTATGATACACCTATACAATTGAAAATTATGGAGTGGGTAAAAATAGTCAGGTAGATTTGGGTACACCGATACGGAAAGAGGCATAAATGTATCATTCATTGAAAAAGGCAAGTTATCAAATAGTCCATTTAGTATTACCTCATTTATGGCTTTTAGAAAGGAGCTATTAGTGTGAGGGTGCGTGTATGTGTATATGTGCGTGTGTATGTGTGTGTGTGTGTGTGTCTGTGTGTGTGTGTGGTGATCAGGGAGATGTTGATGTTCACATTATATCTTTTTGTGTTATTTCAGTTTTTACAAGCGTGTGTTACTTTGATGCAAAAAAATCATTTTAATATTTTTTAGGCAGAACATCTTAAAAAAATGAACAATGGGTCTATGAGTGGTCATGATAATTGTGACACAGCACAATATTGTCTGTTCTGTTGAAAGTTCTCTAATAACTCAGATCAATTCATTTTTCCTGCCCCGTTCCTTTTGTAAGACTGGGAGAAAATCACACACTCTCTGGGACACACAGAACCCCGAGAGATTACATAGGGTAGGCCCCTGACTTCAGACATACACGTTGCTTAAATGATCCTGGAAAAATCATTGCTTATCATTGCTTATCAGGTTAGTAACCTTCTTTGGGAAATACTAAAAACCTGTATTCAGTGATTATTTTCTTTCTTGATTAGTTACAACATCTGTAGAAATAAAAATGAATTTTAAAATGACGTATTATGCATTTATATTTACATATATTGTCACAATTTAAACCTCATTGACCCCGTGCAACTGGCAGGTGAGGAAACTGAGCTCAAGAGAATGTGTACATCTTGTCAAATGGAGGAGGGGAAGAAACTAACATTAAATGAATATCTACTATGAGCTAGTGATAGTATACAACTTCCTTCACCCTTCTTTTATTGGCCAAATATATAGCTGTTATTTTTCCCCATCTTGCAGATGAGGAAGCTGAGTCTTGTGAGAGACTCACAGAGCTCCAAACTTTGCAGAGCCAGAATTCCAGTGTTCCCGTCATCATTCTTCTGGAATCTCTGCAACTTTTCCCTGGTGTGTCCTGAATTCTCTTGATATAACTACAATTTTAAAATGTTTACCTATTAAATTTTACAGGAGGTACTGCATTTGGGCTCTCAAAATTTCTGCTCTCAGCCCTTCTGAGTAAAAGTGATTACAAATATGAACAGAGTAGCTAGAGACTTCACTAACAAAAGATAAAAGCATCGCTATTGAGGAATTATTCTTTCATTCCTGAGATAGTGGGCAGGGGAAAAGTTAGAACAGTTTATTTTTTGGGAGGTGGGAGTGGGATAATTAGTGCTTTTTGTAAAAACACTACCCAAATAAGAATGTCTGTGATGATAAAACCTATTGGAGGAGAGAGGGGAAAATGAATTGTTCTATAGATTTAGAGTTTCACTTCTGCAAGATGAAAACGTTCTAGAGACCTGTCACATAACAAATGTAAACATATTTAACAATACCAAACTCTGCACATAAACACAGTTATGATGGTAAATTTTATGTAGTATTTTTTACTGCATTTTAAAATGAAAAAGGAAACCTGTTAGAGAGCTCTGGGAACTTTTTTTTTTTTTTGGCAGTACTGGGGTTTGAACTTAGAGCCTCATGCTTGTTAAGCTCTGCCACTTAAACCACTCTGTCAGCCAGAGTTCTGAGAACTTTTAAACAATGCCCAAGGAAGGAAAAAACAGAGGCAGAGGTGACGAAGAAGCTGTTTTCTTCATGCTGATAGTGTGAGTTTATTGCTTGCCTTTATCCTTGTAGCCAATGAAGGCCTAGAATCTTCAGGGTGAGTCTATCATCCTCATGACAAGGTGAGGAATCTAGACCCATGCTTCCAGGAAGAGCAAAGAGCTTGAGAGGGTCCTGACCATGTCCTTGCACTGTAATCTACGTGGAGCAATCCGTATGACCTGAGCCCTCAAGGACAACTGTAAAGATTGTTAACTTCAAACACAGTTCCATGGCAGCTATATTTGGACACACCACTAGATGGTACAAAAACCTAGTTTTCTGTTAATCATTGTATCATGTTGTGAAGACATGAAGTATTTAATTTGCAATACTCCAAATACATTCTCTGAGAAATTGGAAAACGAAACACGCCGGAAAAAAATACCATTACATTTTTTTCTAGTTGTTTATTTCCAGCTTGCTAATGACAGAAAAGACACAGTTTCAAAATTTCCCAACGCTTTGGCTAGGTTTTTGCATCCCCCAAATCTAGTTGCAATGGTGATATGTTCAATTGGCTTAACCTCTGTAGCTTCCAGAATTAATGAATTTATAGTAGAATAATCTCCAATTTTAGGTCAGATTAGCTTGCTACACTGAGAATATATTGTCTTTTCTGAAAAGAGAAATGTTTTGGAATTCTAAAGGAGAATGTAGCAGGACTCCACTTATGTAGCGTTCATAAACAAACAGAACAAATAGGGTATTAAATGCCAAGGTTGTAAATGGAATAAAAGTAGAATTCTAAAATAAAAACAAAGAGGCCATTCCATGGGGACATTAAAAAACTTTTTATTAAACTATTCTTGAGTGAGAAGGAGAAAAACCAGAAATTACAGATTTTCTGAAAAATAACTGTGATGAAAATACTATACATCAGAATTTGTAGGATACACTTAAAGCAGTGGCCGGAGGAAAATTCATAGCCTGAAACATCTACAACAATAATAAAGGAATAAAAATAAATGAATTCAATTTCAACTCAAAAAACTAGAAAAAGATCAACAAGGTAAACCAAAAGAGGACACAATAAAGATGTTTAAAAAACTGGGCACAGCTGTAATCCCAGCACTTGGGAGGCTGAGGTAGGGGGATCACAAATTTGAGGTCAGCCTGGCCTATATAGTGAGACTGTCTCAAAAGATAAAAACCAAACCAAATGAGCAAAACCAAAAACAGTCAAGGTTTCCCTTGAGGATGGGTGGGTAGTGGCTAGAAGCAGGCCTAAGGGAGGGAAGGGTACTGGTAATGTATGGGTATGTTCCATACCCTGGTTTAAATGCTGGTTACACATGTGTTTTCACTTTCTGACAATTTATTGAGGTAGACACTTGAGATTCGTACCCCCAAAAGTAGTAATCTTATTATTTCATTTCTCCAGTATATTATCAGTTCCCTGATGCTTGATATAGTTTTTTTTTTCAGTACTGGAATTTGAACTCAGGGCCTCACACTCGCCAGGCAGGTGCTCTACCACTTGAGCCACTCTGTCAGCACAACATAGTATCTTTTACAGAGTAGTCACTCAATAAATATCGAGTCTCCTTTAATGTTTCTGTATATCCTACCATTAAGCTGTTATTTTGGAATGTGAGGATATTTACGATAAGAGTAAGAATAACGGTTTAAATACCTGGCACTTTACAATTGCAGGCCCTGAATCCCTGACTTTCATGTAAGTGAAACAGGCTACCTGGATCAGGCCAGGGATGTAGATCAGATGAACGTTTGGAGGATCTCCTGACCTGGGAATGTTGGCTATTATAATGATAACAACAAGGAAGGGAAATAGTTTACACTTATCAATGTGACTGACCATCCTTGTTTGCCCTGGACTGCCCTGGTCTTAAGCACTCACTCAAAGTCTGGCGCCCCAGGAAATCCCTCATAAATTCCCAGGCAAAGCAGGTCATCACCCTATATCACTTATTACACATTATTATCTCATTCGCCTTCACCATAAACTTATCAGGGAGCTATCATTTGGCTAGTGATGGAGATGGAGAGCCAGAAGAGGTAAGTCACTTGTGTAAGGTCACACAGCTAGGAAGTAGTGGAGTCTCAATTCTAGCCCTTGTTGGACTGATTCCAAAATTAGCATTCTTCCCCACTCTACTGCAGTTGCAAAGAGTGAAACAGAGAGGTATTCTCAGTCAGTGGAGACTGAATTACCGAAGTCTTCCTGTTTGAAAGGATATTTTTCAACTTGTCCACAGAATGACTGAAAGAATTTCAGACCAGCTGGGAGAAGTCAACTTGGGATTGCTCCCTAGCCCGAGAGCTGAAAGCTGTGATTCGGTGCAGTCATTCTGGGGAAGGTGTTTGTGAAGCCTTTTGCTATAGTTTGGATCTTGAATGTCCCCTCCCCAAAAGCCCATATGCTAAAGGCTTGGTTGCCAGCCTGTGGCATTATTGGGAGGTGGCAGAAACTTTAGGAACTGTGACTTAGAGGAAGTAAGTTAGGCCATTGGGGCTTGCCCTCAAAGGGATATTGGGACACTGGCCCCTTCCTGTCTCTCTTTTGCTCCTTGCCCACCACAAGGCGAGCAACTTTGCTCTACCACATCATGATGTCCTGCCTTGTCACAGGCCCCCAAAGCAATGGAGCCAACCAATGATGAGCTGAAGCCTTTGAAACTTGTGAGCCAAACAAACCTTTTGTCTTTTTTAACTTGCTATGTTAAGGTGTTTGTCTCAATGATGGAACGCTAATGTACTTTCCAATGTGAATAAGCTCTGCAGAGTTCTCCCTCGATAGAGGAGAGAATCTTATGGCCTATAAAATTCATTAGTGAAGGGCTAAATTCCCAGAGCAGCTCCTCCAAGCAGTTTTTAGATAACTTACCAAGCAGGATGGCCAATCTCCACCCAAAGTGGAAATTCAGAATCATAGTTTGAGCTAATTGTTGTTGTTTTTTCCAAATGACCCACAAAGTCTTAGCAGGGAGCACTGTTGTATTTCACTGGAAAATCAGAATCATGACAGTTTTCTGGTCTTTTGTAAGAAAAATCTGTATGCCTGGGTTTCTATTATTGACCCAAAGACTCAGGAGGAAATGCAGGGGTGTAAGCTCTAGGATGGGACTTTCAGGACATTTCTGGACAGACATAGTGAAAGATGAACATGAGAACAAGTAAACAGACAATACAGAAAGAAGCAGAAATGCCTGCCCCAATCAATGAAAGAGTGTAGGAAACTATACTCAAATGGTTCCATGATGGAACATTCTGGAATAAATAATAAGCACACTATTTAAACAGTTCTTCATTATTTTTTCAGAAACATGAGTAGGCCTGTCTTAAACCTCCAGAAAAGTGATTTAGCATGCCCTATCTAAGTGCTCCACACCATGGCAGGTAGAGAAAGCCTAGGTATTAACATGTCTGTTCATACTTTTGTCACTAAATTTGATTTTTATCTTCAAAAGCTGAAGGATGCTCATTCTTCAATATTCCATTAGCTAACTCCATAACATACAACCACACAGGAGGCTCCGGAAATTCAGGAACATTATCCTGTTTATAAACCAATACATTTTATGACACGGAAATAACAAATAATCAATGTTTTAACTAGACATCTATACAACCAATGGATTATTTAGCCTTATTGTGACCTGGTGCCTGAAGCGGATGGAATTGATAATTCTGAATAAACTCCAGTTCTAAAAGTACAAGCTTGAGGCTAAGGAATAATAGGTGTGGCACACTTTCTCCAGGCTTTTTCACTCAACCGTGTGACAGTAGACAAATAGCTCAGTTCCTAAGAGCTAGGTTCAATTAGAGCAGAGGCTAGGGGACAGACAGTCAAGGGAGTGACCTGACAGGGCTGAGCCTGAAGGGAAGAGTCACTTTCTTCTCTAAAACAAAATTGAGAGGTGGAGGCTTAGTTTTCTTGTGGCTATTGCAGGGCCTTGGACTCCAACAGATGCAGGCATAAGGCAAATCTTCAGTCTTTCCGACTGACTGATTACCATATCTATCTAAACTTCATTTCATTGTGAGGACTTCTCTCGAGCATCTTACCATTACCATTAAGTACCCTCAAGGTGAGTTCCTAATTGTGTGTGTCTAGAATGCTTGCGATGTCTGAGTGATAAAGCCTACGATTTGCTGAGCACTCTTCGTGGACCAGGCTCCAGGCTGAGTGCTTGAGATGCCTCATCTCATTCAATCTTCACAATAACGCTTTGAGGCAAGACTCAGTGTGTTGTGCTACAGACGTGGATTACAGCTTGGAGTGGTTTGGTAAGTGCTCTAGCCCATGCAGCCAGTAAGTCGCAAAGCCAGGATGATGCCTGGCTTTGTCTGACCCCAAAGCCCATTCTTTAACTCCTCGACTCGACTTCTGTGGCATTGATTAAGGGATATCAATGGAAACCTGTAAGAGACAAAGAATAAAGGAAATAAACAGAAAAGCTTCTGCCTTCCCTTGATACCTCACATTTGGTATCAAATGCAAGAAATAATATGGTTGGTTCATCCGTTAGTAGAAACAAACAGACCACTTTACCAGTATGCTGGGTCTGTCTTTCCATTGCTAGCTCAAAAATCACCATCCATTCGACCACTTTAATGACTCCCCACTCAGACATGGATGGAGCTTTCATTTGGCTTTTTCTCTATCTGTAGAACATCAAAATAATAGCTGTACAGCTCTCTATAGGGAACCTTTGAAAATACTGTCCTAAAAAGAAAAAGCAGAAGGCTTTCCTAAAACAAGGAATTATTCCAAAATTCAGTCTGCCCTTTTGTCAAATGCATTTCGCTGTGTATACAGAAAGTGGTACCCACCATTTACAACGTTCTCCCACACCCCATGAATGTTGGTTAACATTGGAAATGGTCTTGGTGATTCAAACAGCGGCTGTGGCCTTAGTTTGACTTCAAAACTTGCAAACTGCTCTGGTGTCGAGGAAGCACATTTTAGTCAAACCAAGTGTGATTCCCACCCCCTTAGAGACAGACCAATTGCTGGGCATTGTTTAGAGAAAAAAAGGATATGTGGCCCAGCACAGGGACCTGTTATACTTTGGGATCTCTGCTGCTCTCTGCTGGCCACAGGACATTACTGCAGTTGCCAAGAAAGCGACTCATTCCAAGTGCAGTTTCTCCACTGTCACAACCACTATGCAGCACTATTTATTGAGTGCCCTCTCGGGGCCAGGTTCTGAGCTAAGTGCTATGGAGACAGAAATGACAAGTCCTGATCCTTGTCTCTGATGAGCTCAGCCTAGTGGGGAAGAGATATTCTCAAAACGAAAATTGCAATAATGTGCAGTCAGTGTCCAAACAAAGCACGGAAAGAGAGCCCTGGCTTCTTCTCAGTCTGCAGTGCAGTCATCCCTTGAGTCCGCAGAAGATTGGCTCTAGGACCCCCTCGGATACCAAAGTCTGAGGATGGTCCAAGTCTCTTACCTATGTACATCTGTCCGTATACTTCATATCATCTCTAGATTACTTAAGCTCGTAATATGATGGAAATGTACATGATTGTAGCATTGCTTAGGGAATAATGGCGAGGAAAAAAGTTTGTTCGTGTTCAATACAGATGCAATTTTTTCTGCATATTTCCCATGTACACTTGGTTGAATCTGAGGATGCAGAACCTGTTCATAGGGGTGGGCACCTGTACTGGGTTCCTCCCCTCTGCCAACTCCCAAGTGAAGTTCTAGGCAAACAAACATGGAGCTTTATTGTTTGGGCTGTCTGCTTGGTACACATCTCATCTTGTTTGATCATCACAAAAAAACCTGTGAGGTTTTCAGGGCAGATATTCATAGCCTCACTTTATAGGTTAGGAAACCAAGGCTCAGAGAGGTTGCATGAGTTGCTGAATGTAACACAGCTGGCTGCCAGAGGCTTAGAATTGACTGTGTGTGTTGGATTTCTCTCCCTTTATGCTGTACCACACTGCTTTGTGCTGCTTGCTGAGAGTAGCACAAAGGGTAACGGTGAAGGCCAGATGATCTTAGAACCAGGCTGCCTAGGTCCAAACCCTTGCTCTACCCATTCATTTTCTGACATCAGGAAAATTACTTCACTTCTCTGTGCCTCATTTTTTTTCTTTTCTTTTTTGCAGTACTGAGTGTTGACTAGAACTCAGTGCCTTGCACTTGCTAGGCAGGCGTGCTACCATTTGAACCTCGCTGCCTGCTGTTTTTGGTTTAGTTATTATCCAGATAGAGTCTCAGGTTTATGCATGGGTCAGCCTAGACCACAACGCTCCTATTTGTGCTTTCCCACATAGCTAGGATGACAGGTACATACCACCATGCCCGGACGCTGGTTGAGATCACTAACTTTTTGTCCTGGCTGGCCCTGAACCACGATCCTCTCTGTCTTTACCTACTGAGTAGCCAGGATTTCAGGCCACTGTGCCCAGCTTCTCATCTTTTAAATGGGAAGAACAGTACTTAGCCTAGCGGGGTTACAAATAACCTTCTAAGGCTATTTTGAGGAGTGATGAGTAAATGCTTGTACCATTCATATAATAAACAATAAGTGTCAAGTCTAATATCACTATGAACATACATGGAGAATGATTGTGGGTAAGTGTGAAGAGGAAGTGTGTTCTAAATTCAAGGCAAGTGCTCAGTGTGGCTGAAGTCACATCTGATTGGTTACTCTCACTCGATTAACCATGAAAACCCTTGGGCTCTGTATGCAGTCCACTTTGACAGCTCAATTTTTCAATCCTCCAGAGACAACATCCCTTCTTGTCTCCACAAATATCTGCAGAGATACTACAGGGTGGCTACGGAGTGGAGGAACTCTTTGTGCCCTGAAGAGGGGAACTTTGCCTTCATAGGGTTGGGGGCAGAAAAAGCTGTCCGAGAGCAGGCCCTGTGAAAGAGTCTGTCATAGAGGATTTGCCATGAAACAAAATTTGTCTCATCCATATTTGTAGGACTGGTCCTGGGAATGTGGTCAGACTGAATTAAATAATAGTATTGAAACTGGATCCTCTCTCTGTCCTGGTGCTTTGGCATCCCATGGCAAGCCCCCTCTCCCATTTTGCTGCTTCTTCTCCAATCTCATGACTCCTCTTTTGGCTCCTTCATGAGCTCTCCTTTCTCTACCACCCCCTAAATGGTAGTGTCCCTCAAGAATCTTTCTTTGGCCTTCAGCCCTCATGTGCTATATCTTCTTCTTAAGCAACTGTGTTCTTTCCTGTCACATCAGTGGCCAACCATCTCCAAACTGATGACTCCAAATTCTGTCTCCTGCCAGAGTCTCCTCGAGCTCCCCACTTATCATCTACCTGTCTCCTGGACACCAGGAGACAGATACCAGTCCCGGTCAAATGTGTTCTTCCACCTGTGTTCTCTGGATCTTTTAATGACAGCATTATTAGCACCAAGGTAACAATTTGGAAATCATTCCTCTTTTTTATTGAGACATAATTCACAAACCGTAATGTTCATCCTTTTAAAGTGTACAATTTAGTGCTTTGCAGTAAATTCACCAGTTTTAGAACCTTTCATCACCCCCAGTGTGTCCCTCATCATCAGTCCCTGTCTGTCCTCTCCACAGTACCTTTAAACAAGCAATGGACATTCTGTCTCCTTAGATTCGCCTAATGGGGATATTTCATGTAAATGAAGTCATATATTATATGGTCTTGTGACTGGTTTCTTTCACTTAGCATTAATATTGCAAGGTTGATACATGTTACAGCCCGTGCCAGTCCTCCATTCTTTTATAACCAGACAATTCCATTGCACAGATACACATTTCGTTTATCCATTTTGTCATTTGATGAACACTTGGGCTGTTTGCAATTTTTGGCTATCATGAATAATGCTGCTATGAACACCTACATACAAGTTTTTTGTGGACATGTATTCAGTCCTCTTGAGTATATGCTTTGCACTGAAACTACTGGGTCATTTCCTCTATGTTTAAACCTTTGAGGAATGGATAAACTATTTTCCAAAGTCCTAATGCACCATTTTACCACTCTACCAGCCATGTGTGAGGGTACAAATTTCTTTGGGAGTCATTCTTGATTCCTCCCTCTCCCTCAGTCCACACAGCTAATCAATTACTGAAGTCTTGCCAATTTATCTTACCAAACACATCTCAAAACCATTCCTTGCTCTCCAGTCCTCGCACTTCTGCACTTGCTCAATGTGATGCAAGTGATTACAGTAGCCTCCAAACCTGCTTTTCCTCTGGCCGTTCCTCCACCTGCTATCAGAATGAGCTTTATAAAACAGGTGCCTGGCGGTGTCATTTGCCTTGTTTGAAACCTCAAAGCAGTGGTTCCAAACGCTGGCTGTACAGTAGAATCACTTGAACAGATTTCAAATATCCTGATACTCAGGCCAGTTAAATCAGAATTTCTGAGGGCTGTATCCAAGCATCAGTATTATGAAAGCTCTTGAAGCAACTCCAGAAGCATGATTTTTGTGGCTCTGTATTGCCCAGAAGATAAAGTTCAAGTTCCCAAACATCATCATCTGACCCTTGCCTACCTCTTCTCATGTACCGTGCACTCCTCCCTGCCTCACACTTAACACCCTGGTCACATGGTCTCTCAAAGAAAACCGTTTTTCCATCCCTGTCTCCCCTGCGTGGGGTGTCCTCCCCAGTTTGCTTCACCTAGGGAGACCCCACTCATTCCCAGAGATTCAGCACCTCTAAGAACTCTTCCTTGACCTTGCTTTCTGTCCTGTGTACTCCTTCAGCCTTATTGTAACTGTCCTCCCCAGAAGAGTGAGACATTCCTCCAACTTCAGTGATTTATTCATTTCTCATCACCTCCTGAAATGGATCATGAACTGTGTGAGCAGATTTTGGGCGAATAGATCGCCCCAAAGAGTTGTAACACCATATTTTGTTGTGTGCTATCCTAACAGTCAGACCCTGAGACAACTGGAAAAGAGTAGACAAGAACTTCAAGTGTGGAGAAATGGCCTTCTGTACCCTGCACCCTGCCAGCACACAGCTCCCCTAGCCATGAGAATCTTAAGGTGGCACCAATTTTTGATTTCAACTGGAGAAGGTGGCTCTTGACTAAAGCATGCTGAACCTGAGAGATACTGGGACCTAATATGAGCAGATGACTTACCAAATCCTTCTCCTGAAATTCCAAAACTCTTGCCAAAGGGAAGGAGTGCCATCTGCTCTTGAATAAAGGCCTCTAGTGTATGGCAGATTGAAGCACCCACTCTCCCTCCCTGAGCCCATTCTAGTGCTCCATTAGACCTCTCGGGGTACAGTGTTGCATGCTTCTCCCCTCAACCTTGATTTCCAGGTGCACACTGCACTATCTGCTCTGACAAGTCTCTACCTCCCTGCACAGCTCTCATACCTTAACACCATCTTGATCACTTCATAATGAGTGGATCAACCACACCAAGTGCCGAGCCCATGGGCTCTGAGGAGCACATCTTTCTCAGAAGGGCATCAGCTTAGCCAGCCCAATGTCAGGCCCAAACTTGGTCCCTTGATTAGATGCTCTTGCTATATATATCTGAATGCTAAAATGACACACCAAAACTGCTTTAGACTCAATTTTGTGCACCCCAAAATTCACATGTTCAAACTTAATCCTTAAGGTGATGTGTTAGGGCATGGGACCTTTGGAAGGTTATTTGGTCATGAGGATGGAGCTCCCATGAATGGAATTAGTACCCTTGTAAAAGGGTCCCCAGAGAGCTCATTTGTCCCTTCTGCGAGGGGAAGGGAGAAAATAACTTTATGAACTAAAAAGTCAGCTTTCACCAGAATCTGCTGACACCTTGATTTTGCACTTGCCAGACTCCAGATTTGTGAGAAATAATTTTTTGGATATTTTGGGGTTTGAACTCAGGGTCTCATACTTGCTAGGCAGGTGGCCTACCACTTGAGCCATGCCTCCAGCTCTTTTCACTTTATTTGTCGGATGGGGGTCTGAAGATTTTGCTCAGGGCTAGCTTCTGATTGTGATCCTATAGCCTCCTGCATAGTTGGGATTATAGGCATGAGTCATAATTTCTGTTCTTTATAAGCCACCCAATCTATAGTATTCTGTTTTAGCAGCCTTAATAAAGTAAGAGAAATGCTAATTACATATACTAACGAAATACTAATTGTCCACATCGCATGCTAGCTATAAGCAAAAGCAGCATTCAATACTTACCTGGCAGGGGAGATACCATGATCACGAAGGTGGTTTTCCCAGGGCGAGGCTTATCCATTGCACTCTGGATGTGCTGACTCCTGCGATTTCCCCAAATGTGGGAAACTCGACTGCATAATTTGTGGTAGTGGGGGACTGCGTTCACGCTCTCCCCTGTAATAAAAAAAAAAAAAAAAAAGCAGCATTCAAAACATAAGACTGAACACACATTGGGGTCCTTAATTATTTTGAGTATGCCTTATTGCTATTTAATTCATGGTTCTTGACTTTGACTGCACATTGGAATCACCTAGATTTTTTTAATACTGATATTTAGAAATAAATCAATCAAGTTACTTAAATAAACAAACAAAACTACTGATTCCTGGGTCTCACCCCCAGAGATTCTGATTTAATTTGGCGACCAGCTCAGACATCAAGAGTTTTTAAAGCTCTCCAGATGATTCTGACATGGTGGCAGGATTGTGACCACTGCCTTAGGTCAGCTTGCTAAGCTTCTCTGACTTGGTTATGGGGAGCTGACATTGGCAATGCTATGACGGGATCTGAGCACGGTGTTGGTGTTCTTCCTGGCTTCCTGTTTTGCTTGGGATCATAGAGGTAACTCCAAGATATTGTTTGGGTACAATAGCTGACCTGTGTTTTCTTCTCCTTGGGCTTTGAGACTTTATTCTCATTATGTCACCTCTACATGCAGAGCCTAGAACTTGTTCTTATTTGCAGGTTGGCCCTTCAAAATCATCCCATCTTGGCTTTAATTTTTGGCCTGTTCTTTCTGTGTCCAAACTAAAAGCCCAAAGTGAGAGAAACCCACGCTACAGAGTGACTCGCTGGGGTTTGGTGCCAAATCTTACAACGCCTACTTTCCATTCAAGGATGACTAAATTATGAAGTAGCACCACCCCCCACCCTTTTTAGTTCTTCACAATGCCTACTATCACCTATTTTATAATTGGTACTTGATTAACATCAAAAAGATCTTCCTTCCTGAATTAGGCCTTATAATTGTATCTTCCCACTTCTGGCCTAAATTACAGACCAATTCAGGGGTTTTGGTTTTTTGCTTGCTTGTTTCCCCCCCACCTCCCACTCATCAAACCCTCGAAATACATTTTGAACAAATCAGCATGAAAACAGATTTTGGCTGGTTCTGAGCACAAATAGAAGAGCACTGAAGCATCTGTTTCTACCAAAGGTCCTTCGTAAGAAAAGATCAGCATTAATAGGTATGGGAGAGCAAGGTTCAAATCTTACTTAAAAGAAGTTGGGTGCGCCTTCTGAAGTGACCTAGTACGTGTAGTGCAGGGTCGTGTCTTACCAGATCAGGGCTCTCTCATTTTCAGACAATATGCGGAGTGTGGATTCCATACATTGAGCTTTTATGGTGCACATTCTGGGGAGTTTTGAAACATTGCCCCGTCAGTTTATTACTGGCCAAGGCAGAGGTACCCTCACAGCCTTCACGCTGAGAATTCTTCCCACTGAGAATTCTTCCCACAAAAGCTTCCCACTTCCTTTTCAAAATTTACTTATTTTGCTCATCAGCAAGAAAATGAAAATGTCTTTTTCACTCTGTATAATCATCTCTCCAACTCAGCAACTTAAGGTACCTCTGTCACTTTGATTTATTCAAATGATTCAAAATGTCAATCTATTGAAGATCTGTAGAGGACCGTGGGTAGAGCACCCACTGCCCTGAAAAGCCAACGGGCTTCAACTCTCTGAACGGATGTTAGAGAAGGGCAAAGATGAGCCTTGGGGATCTTTTTCTGCCCTGCTTCTCCATGGAGTGATGCACGGTGACTTGGGTACACTCATTGAGGAAGCCCCAGCTCTGGCCAAATTGAGTGGCACCATCATGACAAGAAGGAAAATAGTCACTGAGGACTATTATTGAGACTTTCCTCCCAACTGTGATTTCTTAGCGAGCCCTGGAACTTTTTTTAGTGCTATGAAGCAGAACCTTTTTGATCCCAACCACAGTGTGGTCTTACTGGACTGGCAACAGCCCCAGCCAACTGGCAACTTAAACTGTGTTGGGCACAGAGGTAGGAAACACTCCTTGCCTGTTAGCCATTGCTATGATTATTAAAACTTCACTTCCAAAGGGCTCCACGAGTAATTGAAAAGTAGGCTCACTGAGGTTGGGATGTGGCCTCAAACACACTGTGATTCTTCCTAGGTTCTCTCTTACTGGGGACTGGACTGAGGTCCAGGGTAGTCAAAATCATTACAAGAAACCTCAGGGAAATGCTTGAAATCTTCCATTGGGCTGCAGTTCAGTGTATTCTAATGGATCTTGGAATAATTGGACCAGTGCTTGAGGCTGGAAAGATAAGAATTCTCTTTTGCTATGTGGGATTTAGTGGAAATTTGGCATTAAGATCAGATCTATAGAGCCAGGCCCTGGCGACTCATGCCTGTAATCCCAGGCATGAAAAGAAAAGATCGGACCTATAGTATCTTGCTTGCTTCTTGAGGAAGAAAGCTGGTGTTAGCTCCTCAGGGGTAAGTGGCCCATTGGCCTAGCTTGGAGGAAGTGCTGTGTATCACAGAGATCTGACCTTGTTTTTAGCTGAGGGTGGTATGACTTCCTCTAGAGGATTTGCCAAGTGGCCTTTGTGGTTAAATAGCACACTGAGCTCTCTCTTCACACCTTTTTTTAAACTTTTTTTTTGTGGTACTGGGGTTTGAACTCAGGGCCTCACACTTGCTAGACAGGGGCTCTACTGCTTGAGCCATGCCTCCAGCCCTTTCTGCTCTGGTTATTTTGGAGATAGAGTGTCGCTTTTTTGCTCAGGCTAGCCTGGACTGTGATCCTCCAATTTTAAGTTCCCACCATTGCTAGGTTGACAGGCACAAGCCACAGCACCCAGCTACTGGGGTTGACATGGGGCCTCCCAAACTCCCTGCCTGGCTGTCCTTGAACCATGATCCTCCTGATCTCAGCCTCCCAAGTAGCTAGGATTACAGGTATGAGAGACCAGTGCCTAGTTTAACTCTTTTTAAAGTGAGGGCAAAAAGATTGATGCAACTGGCTCATCCAGTGAACATTAGTGAGTGCCTCCTCTGCCTACATCCTGGAAGTATGGTGAGGAGCAAGACAGGTCCAGCCTTACCTCTTAATTCATAGCCTCGTCAGGGAGGTGTGCTGGAGCCAACTCCTACTGGTCCATGAGAGTTGAGAAAGGTTCAGAAATATTGCAAATTGTTTGTGAACTGCACAATTTTTTCAAAACACTAAATGATAGAGTATCTGTATCTGCGGGCTCAACATTTGTGGATTTAACTAACTGTGAATCAAAAATATTTTAAATATTGCTCCTGTATTGAACATGTACAGGCATTTTTCTTGCCATTATTCCCTAAATAATATAATATAACAACTATTCACATAGCATTTTCATTGCACAAGGAATTATGTGTAATCTAGGGACTGGAGGTGTAGCTCAGTGGTAGAAATTTGTGTAGCATCTAGAGATGATTTAGAATGTTTGAGATGACAGGCACAGGTTATATGCAAATGCAGTAGGGGATTCTGAAACCAATCCCTGGTGGATATTGAGGGGAAACTTCATAAACTTACAATTAAAGAAAAAAACAAGCAGATAGATAGATAGATAGATAGATAGATAGATAGATAGATAGACTGGTACTGGGAATTGAACTAAGGGCTTTGCAAATGTGAGGCAATCACCTTACCACTTGAGCCACACCCCTAGGTAAGCAAAATATATTTAAAACAAAGGTCAGAAATACTCAAAACTTATCACTGCCTAATTATTTTACTGCCTTTTACTATTGCTTATGCTTTTGAGATTATCTACATGTATTGGACCAGTATGATAGAAATTCTGTACAGTAGAGTGGTGGGTTGTTTGGGCCTTTGTTCCAACTTGGAGTTGCATGACTGTATGTTGCCAGCTTGAAACCAGCTGTGCTGGAGCCATGGGAACTGTAGATCACTACAAAGTAGGAATTTAATTTTTCCTTTCAGAAAACCAGTAAAAGCATTAAACACTTACCAGCACACCACTGGAGACAGGCTAGCAAACATGATTACAGTAGATCTGGTGGGCCACGTGGCTGTGGGATTTCAGTCCAGGGTAGGGGAGCAAGGGAAATTGTTTAGACAGGCTTTGCATAGGAAGCAGGTGCTCCTGACAGGTAATTAAGAGTGAAGACCCAGAAGCAAGATAGGGCAGAACTGATTGAATAAAAAAGATGTGATCCTTGCTCTCAGGGGCCCTCGGTCTAGTGGAAAACAGGTGGAAGGAGGTGCAGAGTCAAGTGCTCCAAAAGGCCTTCTTAGGCTGCTGTAGGAGCACAGAAAAGGGAATGGTGCTGATGGGGATAGAGGAAGGCTTCCTGGAGGAGGTGATGTGGCATCTTATGCAGTGATCAAAAGTGAACTAGATATAGCCGCCTGTCTGGGAAGTAAGGTAGAAAAGTAACATCTTCTTACCTATTAAATATATTTCCAACATTCATCATAAAGGAGTAATCGATACTTTAAAAGGTATTCTCAAGAAGTGCCTTGAGGGCTGGCAGTGTGGTTCACATGATAGAATACTTGCCTAGCAAGTGTAGGGCCTTGAGTTCAAGCCCCAGTAATGGCAAAAAACAAAAAGGTGCCTCAATCTTTTCATCAGTTTACGTAAGCCTTGAAATCTTGCCTTGCAAGTGGCTTAGTTAGATTCAAGAGAAATAACCTCCCACCCAGTATAGGGCTTTGCCTCAAAGTAACCTTGACCAAGGGCTTCTGAGCTCTGCCTGAACACTGGAGGTGTGGGGGGGGAGGGGAGGGCAGGTGGAAATTGGGTGTATTTGTTAAATTCTGAACTAAATGAGACCAAGACTTCATTTGGGGGACTAATTACTTAATCCTATGTTCAAAAAGTCTGGTGTTGGCTAAACACTTGGGTTTAGTGGATGAGACACTGTTCTCAAAAACTACCACAAACTTTTCCAAGAAAAATTGGCCCTGAAGTAAGGATGGATTCCATCAGGCATACTTGTGAGGAGGAGGGGCCTTGAACTGCTGATCAGCCCCTATGTACAGAGAATCTAAGAAATGATGTGATCTCACTTTGGTGATAGCACTTGGGGAAAACACCTACTTTCTATTTGCATTCAGTGTCTTTTTGAAAAAACTAAAGGTCAGATTAGCAACCTAAAAATGAAACTAGAATGGAGGTGAGGAAAGGAGTAGTGTAGCATTTTACCCAAGGTCAAAATGTGGGCTGTTAGTGCTACATACAGTGTCAGTCCTTTTGCTTGGATTGGGAAGAAACATGGGCTGAGCTTTTCAGAGACTGAGTTTCATTTGTTTCTTTGCATTCTACTCAAGTTTCATGTTTGCAAGGAACAGAAATCGCTCAGATAAAGTTTCAGTGAGGAAAATCAAATTAATTCAAAAATATTAAGAAGCACCTTCTGCATGTCACGTTCTCAGCTAGGAGTCCCTGGGCAGCAGTGACTAAGACTGACACAGTCAGAGATGGCTTTCCTGGAGAAGTGATATTTGAGAACACCTGGGAGAATGCTTTTGGCTGGGATGAAGTAACCATTTTTTCCCTTCCTCATCCCTTTATCAGGCAATACATTGCAAAATCTTCATGAAAACCAAGAAATTAAAACTCAGAAGCAATATAGAAAGAGCCCTCCAAATCTAACTAACATTTGCACATTCCTTCCACCAGTATGCTCTGTTATTTTCTCTGAACAGATGGTCCTAGATTTACATTTACCCGGGGAGGGTTATTTCTTGCCTAATCCTGGCAAAACCACTGTTTAGCATGACCTTTAAAGATGCGCAATATCTGGGTACAACTTATACCCAGAAGACACCTCAGCAAAAATGTTGTTGCTAAATGTATGACCTTGGTGTGAGTATGATGTGACTAACATGTCGTGACAGGGTGTGGGAGCTGATGACTTTTACACACACCACTCTTTAGTTCTCCATTTCCTGAACAGTTATTTTTACACCGTCGTGGAAGTAATGACCTGTGCTTTACCTAGAGGGTTCCATGTGCGTTTGACAGGTTGCTAGTGTCTCCACACTGCTTCCCATCTGAGAGTTGGGGAGGAGGCATTTGCATTGTCCTCCGCCCACCTCCAGCTTCAGCCAATCATGCCTCTGAGCAAGAGAAACTTCCTCTAGGTGACTTGATGCATCCAGCAGACATCCAGC
Source organism: Castor canadensis (assembly GCF_047511655.1). Taxonomy (NCBI): domain Eukaryota; kingdom Metazoa; phylum Chordata; class Mammalia; order Rodentia; family Castoridae; genus Castor; species Castor canadensis. Next base: position 17,385,120 of record NC_133405.1, on the reverse strand, counting down.
ATCGTACGACTATCTTTCCTGCACACCCACGGTAGCCACTGGGTACAGGAAGGCACCTCTTCCCTTCCCACACCCATTTCTTTCCTTTAAGCTTAGGGCTCCACCAGTGCGGGCAAGTGTTCTGGCCCCAGAAAGCAAACTGACCAAAGATTTGTGCAAAGCTCAGCACTTTCCATTTTGCAAACTTTCTTCCGTTGCTGTAGCATAAAAGAGCCCTTCCCCCTTTAAATTTCACTCCGAACTCTATTTTTGACTGAAGTCGAGTTATCAGTCAAAACCACAGTGTAGACCCAAATAAGTAAAATTTATTTGAAACCTGAAGATTTTCTCAAAAGTTTTTGAGTCGCTGCAGATAGAAAGGACCAACCTCACTTGCATTTATAACAAGGAGTGAAATCTAAATCATGGGCTGTAGACGTTGGTTGCCAGTAGAGGTGGTTAATAAAGTAATGCTAATGTTAACTGAATTGCTATTTTACTATATCCCGGGAGACGTCCTGCTAAGCATGTTGATCTCATTGGTTCACTCCAGCAACACCACTTTGCAAATGAGAAAATGACACGTGAGTGCTCGTGTGTGTGTGTAGCTGTGTACAATTTTTGCTAATGTATAATGTACAAAGGGGTTTCGTTGTGACATTTCCTAACATGCGTGCAATGTATTGGGACCACATTCACCCTTGTTACTCCTTCTTCTGTAACTCTTTCAAGCTCCATACAATTTCATTACATGTGAAGATTTGTGTAGCCATCACCACCACAATCCAGATATTTAAATGTACCATCGATTCAAAACTCTCTTGTGCTGTTTTCCTTTTGTAGCCATAGCAACCCCTCCCTTCTATCCCTCCAACCATTATTCTGTGCTCCATTCTTGCATATGAGCAAAAACACGCATTACTGGGCTTTTTCAGCTTGTCGTCTCCAGTTTCACTCATTTTCCTGCAAATGACATAATTTCATTCTTCTTTGTGGCTGAATAATACTCCATTGTGTATATATACCACATTTTCTTTATCCATTCATTGGTTGTTGGGCACCCACGCTGATTCCAAAGCTTGGCTATGGTAAATCATGCTGCTATAAACATGGGTGTGCAGGTGTCTCTATTGTGTGCTGACTTACACTTCTTTGGAGTGGTAGGGCAGGGTCATAAGGTAGTTCTATTTTTAGTTTTGAGGAACTTCCATAATGCTTTCCATAGGGTGAGATTTTTAAACTACTTTGCTCATCTGTCTTCTAAATGGTGAACTTAGATCATTTACATTTAATTTTTGAATTTCTAAGGCTTAATTTAATCTTCCACTTTAAAAGTTATTTTATGTTTATGTTCCTCATTCTTTTGTACCTTTTTTCTTGCCTTCCTATAGGTAACTTATACAATCTTTAGCATTCTACTTTATCTGTTTCTAACACTTTTGAGTACAGTGTTTGGTATAGTTTCTTTGGTTGTCATAGGTATTAACACACAATACATCAATTATCACAACCTGTTAGCATTGATGTTTCACCACTGATTAAAGGATGAACCTCAGTATCATCTAGGTCCCTTCACCATCAGCATGTTTAAAATATAATTATCTCGAGTATGTTCTCTAAAATCATTGAGCCCAACATCAGATGACATTTGCATCAACTGTAATTTATAGTTAAAGAAACTCATGATGTGAAAGATAGTCTATTATGTTTACTTCTACTTTTACACATTCTGCTATTCTTCTTTACTTCCTTAAGCCCCATGTCTTCTCTTAAAATTTCCCTTTTTTGGGCTGGGCACTGTGACTCACACCTATAATCATATCTATTTAGAAGGTAGCAATACAGAGAATAATGGTTTGAGGCTAGCCCAGGCAAAAAGTTAATGATATCCCCATCTCAACAAATAAGCATGGGTCACATGCCTGTAATCCCAGCTACATGGGAGGCATAGATAGGAAGATCATGGTGCAAGATTGACCTGGGGGGCAGAACCCAAGATCCTATTCAAAATAAAACTAAATAAAAAAGGGCTGTGGGTATGGCTCAAGTGGTAGAGTGCCTGCCTAGCAAGTATGAGGCTCTGAGTTCAAAAGTACAGCAAAAAATTCCTTTGTTTTTACAAAATTCCTTTGTCTTAGTTGTTACATCAGGGGATGATTGCTACTGATGAGGTTGCTTAGTTTTCCTTCATCTGAGAATGCCCTTCACTCCATAAGGGCAGTTTGTGGGACCTAGAATTCATGGTGGCAGGTTTTTTCCTTCATTACTTGAAAAATGTTAGACCGCTTCCTTCTGGGCTCCATGATGTCATATGGGAAATCCATTGTGATTCAAACTGGTTGCTCACTATACAGGTGAAATATAGTTCTCTCTGGCTACTTTCAAAGTGGATGTTTTTCCTTGTTTGTTTTTGGTCTCATCTTGTCAGAAGTTTAATCATGCTGAGCCTCGGGGTGAATTTCTTTACATGCATCCTGAGATTTGATCAGCTTCTTGAATTTGTAGGTTTATGTCTTTCATCGACTTCGGGGAATTTTCATCCATTATAATCTCAAATATTTCTTCAGTCCCATTCTCTCTTTCTGGTCTTTCAGTATTCTTATAATATGAATGCTTTTTATTAGTTTTAAGAGTGTTTGTAAATTCAACAAAATTTCTGTAATTATTATAATATCTTCTTTAAAACCCTTGTAACAGAATTATAAATCTGGTTCACCTCAGTATTGGTATCAGTTGATTGTTTCCTCTCATTCAGATTATGATTTTCCTGATTCATTGTATAGCAGGTAAATTTTTATTATATATCATAAATTATGATTATTATTATTTTAGTAGGCCCTTGATTAACTACTATTTTAGCAGGTAGCTGCGTTGGTTTAGTACTTATGTTCTGACTACTTGTTTAGGCTTTAGTTCCAATGAAAACTTAGTTTTCTTAGTCCTTGGAAACAGTCATCCTCATTGGTATCTGTGCTGGGTTTAGGTCATCTCTGAACATCTTAGAAATCCCTGGAGGAAAGTGATGGCAGTGCTCCAAACTGTGGTGAAGTCATTATTGGATTGGAATTTTCTAAGACAATGTAATGTAGCTCAAAACCACTATTCTGCTACTACAGCAGCTAGTATTTTGATAAATTATGTGGTCTAAGGAAGGTAACTTTACAATGATTAATCATGACTTTTTTGGGCAGTACTGGGATTTGAACTCAGGACATTGAACTTAGTAGGCAGCACTCTACTGTTTGAGACAAGCCTCCACACAATCATGCCTTTTGCTATCTTTTCTACTTAAAATTGGCATGTGTTGCAAATTATATCATCCTAATCAGCACACACACCCTTTTTCTTTACTAACAGCTTTTCTTCCAGAGTTTGCTCTGAAAGTTTTTTCTCTGCTGAATTCATTCTATGATGCTAGTTCACCTGGAATATTTATTTTAAATAAACACATTTAATTCCACCCAAGAATTTTAGAGGATAATCTTTCTGATGGACCAAGAAGAGTAATACTATATAAATTTGCATATCATTCTTATTTTAATAAAACTATTTTGCTCACCACCATGAACAAAATGCTTGGTACAATTTTAGATATGGTAGTCAAAGAAGGCCATCTCAAAAGAACACGGTGACATCTGACCTGAGATGACAAAAGAATTTAGCTACACAAACATCTGGGAAAATAGCCTTGGAGGCAAAGGAAATAGAAGTGAAAGATGATGAGATGGGAACATAGTATGTGTGTTTGAAGAAAAACCAATCAGTGTGGCTCTAATGGCATGAGCAAAGGAGTAAGTAGTAGGATGTGAGACCAGAGACAAAGACAGGAGCCAGTCCTCTAGGGCTTTGATTTTACTCTAAGGTATTCCACTTAGATAGGTAGGTAGTAAGGCATGGGAGTGTTTTAAAAGGATTTTGAAAGATACAATCTTATTTACATTCTAGAATGATTGCTCTGGCTGCGGTGCAGAGAATGGAATGGAATGGGGCCAAGAGAAGAATCAAGGACTGACGTGAGGATGCTATTTCAGGGGTAATGGTAGTGGTAGTGAAAGGTGGTTGAATCTTGATTTGCTTTTTAGATATAGCCCACTGGAATGTTTCAGGTTTGAATGTTTCTTCAGGAGGAAGAAAAAGTGTGGAATCAAGAGTGACTCCTGAGTTTTATTTGAACCGCAGACTGTGATATCATTTATTGAGATGAAAAAGACTGCTGGGGAACACTTTGTGGCCATGGTGTAGGAAGTAGGGAGTCAGGTGTTTTGCTTTGGCCATCTAGAATGTCTATTTGATGTCTAAAGGAAGTAGTTATGAAAGAGGTAGGATATCTAAATGTGGAACTCAGAAAGCACATCTGGATTGAAGATAAAAACATTGGAGCCCTTGGTATACATAGATAATATTGAAAGCCATGAGATCAGGTGAAATTAGTTAGAGGGAGCAGGCAGAGAAGAAAGCCCAAGGTCAAACTCTAGAGCATTCCAACATTTAGAGGAGAGATAGAAAGGAAAGAAACCAGCAAAGAAACTGAAATAAGCAAATGGTTGATTTGTAAAATATGGTGTCACTGAAACACAGATAGGAAAGCATTCAATCAAGAAAGAAGGCATGTGCTCAGTCATGTTGGATGCTTAAGAGGTTGAGTAACATGAGAATAGAGACATAGTAATAGGCTTAAGCAATGTGGAGGTCATTGGTGCCTTTGAAAATGTATTTTCACTTGAGTGGTGCAGATGAAAGTCCAATTGCAGAGTGCCTAGGTCAACTTATTAATGAGAAAACAAAATATGGCATACCCATAAAATAGATGAACCTTGAAATATTATGCTAAGTGAAAGAAGCCAATTACAAATGACTCCCCATTGTATGACTCCATGTACATGAAATGTGCAGAGAAGGCAATTCTACAGAGACACAAAGTAAATTGGTGGTTGCATAGAGTTTGGGGACTGGGGATAGAGGATATTGGTAAAGGGGTGCATAGTTTCTTTGGGTGATAAAAATGTTCAAAAATTTATGGTGATTGTTATACAATTCTGAATACACTAAAACCAATGAAGTATAAATTTTAAATTGGCAAGTTGCATGGTATGTGAATTATATCCAACAAAGCCATTATTTTCAAAATAGTGAATGGGAAGTGACAAAGTGAAGGAAGCATAGACCATTCCTTGCAAAAATACTGCTTTGAGTTAGGGCTGCCAAAGGTACGGTATGTGAAGTCAACAAGAATGCGTTTTAAGGTGGGAATTGTTAGAACGTGCTTGTCTGTTAACGGCCTTGATAGGAAGAGAGAGATGAATGATGGGGTAAGAGAGACGTTCCCACAGATATTTCCAGCTACTTGCTGGATTGCTCCTCCTGGAGGTCCTGTGAGTCTCAGCATATTCCAAATGAAATGTATCATCTCCCACCACTGAGACTTACTTCCTCTCTTGAATTTTACAGTGTGATAGATTCTCTCTATGTGCTTAAGAAAGAAATGTAGGAATTTTCATACACTCATTCTTCCATCACTTCCCCTTATGAACTATCACTAAATGCTGTCATCCTTACTTCCACAGGGGCTTTGAATCTGTTCCCCCTTCTTCTTCATGCCCACTGCTCTCTTTCAGATGCCAGTATTTATCTTTGAACTCAGAGCCTCGTGCTTGTTAAGTTGGTGCTCTACCACTTGAGCCACCTCCACAGTCCTTTGTGCTTTAGTTATTTTTATTGCATTTTTGCCTGGGACCAGCTTCAGACCACAATCCTCCTATCTATGCCCCCCTCCCCCATAGTTGGGATGACAGGCAGACACCACTACGCTCAGCTTTTGGTTGGATTTTTTTTGCCCAGGTTGACCTTAAACTGCAATTCTCCCTATCTCTGTCTCCCAAGTAGCTGACATTACAGACATGAACTACCATGCCCAGCCTCAGATGCCAGCATTTTTTATTAAGCTGTCATAATAGCTCCTTAAACTTGGCTCCTGGCCTCTAATTTCCCATTTTTAGTCTATCCTTTATTCTGCTGCTGGAGAAATTGACAATTAATTCACCTCCCCCAGTTTGCTTAATTTCCCAAAGTTCCCTTTTTCCCCAGAAGTTCCTAACCTGGTGTTTATGGCTTCTAATGCCCACATCCAAAAGAAAACTCTCCCAAACCTGCTCTTCCCATCTTTCTCCTATCACCATCCACAGTTGTTCAACCCTCAGACCTAACATTCATCTTTCCCAGCTCTCTCTCAGCCCATACTTCCTTCCATCTATTGGTTCTAACTCAAGCATATATCCCAAACCCATCTAGTTATGTCTACCACCACCACTTCCACCTTGGTTCAAGTCATCATTTCTCACTGGACTCCTACAATAGCCTCCTAACAACTTGGCCTCTGGCATTCATTCTTGCTACTCTCAAATCCATTCTCTATCCTGTGGCCATAGTTATCTTTCTAAAATATGATTATCACCTTGATTCCCCTGCTTTAAACTCTTCAGTGGCTCTCCATTGCTCTTACAATATAATCCAAAGTTCCTTAACTTGGTCTACAAGACTCTCCAAGATCCACCATCAAGACCACATCCTCACCTCTGCCCTTTCTCCCCTTTGCATTTTAGGCTCAGTCTCAGTGGCCTTCTTTCTATTCTTGAGATGTATCATGCTCGCTATCACCTCTGAGGCCTCGCACCTGGATATTTCACCTTTCACAACTCACCTCTTACCCTGTCACCCTTGTGGTGTGCCTTACTTCTATTTGTCCTTTAGGATGCTTTCTGTAGGTGGTCTTTTCTGATCACCTATATTAAAGTAGGTCCCTGCTGTGTATTCCCATAAACCCTTGGGCTCTTGCTCTCCCAGTGCCAGCATGCATTTTTGTATCAGTTCAATTGTCTCTCTCCCTCACTAAAGGATAAACTCCATGAGGATGGAGTCCAGATTGTCCTTGTTCACTGCTTGTGTTAGTTTGTCATGGCTGCCACAGCAAATTCCCACATACTGGTAACTTCCCAGAAATGTATTAGCTCACAGTTCTGGAGCCCAGAAGCCACAGTCAAGAAGTCAGAAAGGTTTGTTCCCTCTGAGGGCTGGAAGGGAGAATTTGTTCCACGTATTTCTTCTAGCTTCTAGGGGTTTCCTGGCAATCTTTAGGTTATCTTAACTTGTCAGACATCACCTTGATCCATGCCCTCGTGTTCACATAGGTTCCTTCTGTGTGTGCTTTTACATCTAAAATTTTTCTCTTTTTTTTGGCAGTACTGGGGTTTGAACTCAGGGCCTTGCACTTCTAGGCAGGAGCTCCTCCACTTGAGCCATAATTTTCCTTTTAATAAAGACATCTGCATATTAGGTTAAGTCTCACCTTGTGACCTAATTTTTGACTTGGTTATCACTTTAAAGACCCTATTCCAAAATAAGGTCACATTCTGAGATACTGGGTATGGTAACTTCAACCTATATTTCTGAGGGAGGAGACACTTCAGTTCATGAGTGGGCTTTAAAACTTCTGTGAAATGATAAGAAAAGTTAGGGGGAAAGTGTGGGGGGTGGGCATGCATGTTCATGCATTTGTCTAGGGAATAGGACTCCTAGCCTTTCATCAAGTCTCAATAATCCATGACCCTAGAAGCACTAAAACCCTCTACCTGACATGGTGAGCATCGTACCTTTGCTATCACATAGGGCTCCACCTTGCTCTGCAGCCTGGCGTCTTAAACTTCACACACCCGTGTCCGGTCAAACTGAACTGTCTGTGCTTCCTTTCTTTCAGGGGTCATTCTCTTGTCCACCTCTGAGCGTCACCTCTGCCTAGTTCAGGAGCCATCTTTGTTTCTCTTTCAAAAATCTGCTCCAGGGCTGGGGATGTAGCTCAGTGGTAGAACACCTGCCCAGTCCTGAGTTTGATCTCCAGCACAACAACAAACACAATCAGCTCCAGTGTTAGACTCTTGGGAGAACATTGTGTTTTATTTACTTAATTATTTAGTTTGAACTTGGGGCTTCAGGCTTGCCAGGCAGGCACTCTACCACTTGAGCCACACCTCCAGCCCTTTTTGCCCTGGTTATTTTGGATATAGGGTCTTACTTTTTGTCCAAGCTGGCCTGGATGCTGCCCACTGTCACTGGAATGACAGGTGTGTACCATCACACCCTGTTATTCGTTGAGATGGAATCTCATGACCTTTTTGCCTAGGCTGGCCTTAAGCTGCAATCCTCTCAATTTCAGCCTCCTAAGTAGCTAGGATTGCAGGCATGAGCCATGCACCCAACTCCTCAGAAGAACTTTGTCTGACCTTTCCAAGAGAGATAAGCATTTCTACTTCTGGTCATCTAGGTTCACACCTCCACCAAAACACCTGCCACAAAAAGATAGGTCTGTTTCTTCCACTGGACATTGAGATCCTGGAGGACAAGGGCCACTTCTTTCTCAACTCTGCTTCCTTAGACTAGAAGGAAGTCAGTCAAAGAACAGGCCTTCCAGAGTGAATGAAAAAACTAAATAAAACAAAAATCAAAAAATCTAAATAGTTATCCTGGAGAGGACTGACTCCAGCTTAAGGACTAACCTTCTAATTCCAACAACAAGTATGAGTTTCACAGTGAGCTGAGTAGTACCCAACCTCTACACAATGCATGGCCACCCACGATGGGCCAGTAAGAGGTTGGACTGCATCTAGCCCCATGTCCTCTTCCAAATATGAGCATCCCTGATTCCATGACCACCCTTACTCTTTCCTTCTGAGTGAATTTGCATGATATGTGAATTGTATCTCCATAAAGCCATAACTTTAAAACAGTGAATGAGAAGTGAGAAAGTGAAGAAGGCATAGACCATTCCTTGCAAAAAGACTGACTTGAGTGGGAGTAGCTAGAGAAGTGCATAACACCAAGGGGCATGTGCAGTTGAGTGGGAATCATCAGAGACTAGAGTATGTTTGTATGTTGATGACCTTGATCCAATAGGAAGAGAGAGATTAGTGGTTTGGGAAAGAAAAGATGTTTGCTTTGGGATGCGGGGATGCTTCACCCTTGAACCCTCTCCAATTAGGCCAGTTTAGAAAAGGTACTTTCCAGAAGTTTACCATCCCAGGCAGACTCACTGTGAGTGACTTTGTCTTCTCAGCACCTCTGACTTCCCATCCGAAAACTGACTAATACCTGCTAATTGTATATTCTGAGATCCTTTGATGAAAATGCCATAGTCTGTAAGTATCAAGTATTGTTATGAATAATAAAAAGGGATGAAGTTTCTGTTGCTTACTCCTTCAGCAACACGATATTGCCAAACCACAGGCATATCTGCCTTGTAGAAAAGAGACTGGTAAAATAGGTTCAATCCTTCGGTCTTCTGGATTCAACATAAAAGCATTCATTTCTCCAGAATTCTCCTGGTCACAAAAATGCCATGGTGTCTTTTGTTGTCACTGTGGGTTGTGCCCAGCAGTCTTTCATCACAGACAAGGAAACCTCACTGTAAGTGGTTGTCTAGTCTAGTGTTCTGTCTACTCAGAGAGGCACTTTCTTCTGGGAAATGAGCCTTTTTCCACCCCAAGCATGCATTTGAAGGATGATTGCTAAGTTCTTATAGAACTCTGGTGCTTGGACACAGTGATTGGTAGAGACTTGGACACCTGATCTAAACTGGGTCAATCAAAATCCTTCTGGGGACTTTTGATAAGTATAAATTCCTCTCTGCCTCTCTGGCAACAGCTTGGGGAAGTATGAGAATAGAACTGGGCAGTTGCTGTGATTTCAGTTGTGCAGAAGTCCAAGAGGGTGAAGCTGACACTCAGAGAGGGAGAGATAGTAGACAGGAAAGAGGAGGAAAGGAAGAGAGAAAGAGAGAGAGAGAGAGAAAACAAAAAAGAGAATTCTGTCAGCTATTTGAGTTTTATTCCAGTTGTCCTTGCCCTTCCCATGGCTTGGTTATGTGAACCAATGAGTCTCCTTGTCCTTCTCTTTTTCTTTCTCCTCCTCCTCCTTCTTCACAGAAGATTGAACTCAGGGCCTTGCTTTTGCTGGGCAGTGCTATACCACTTGAGCCATACCCCTCCCCCAGTCCTTTTGCTTTTAAGTCTGTTTTTCAGATAAGATTTAGTGCTTTTGTCCAGTAAGCCTTAGACTGTGATTCTCCTACCTCCACCTCCTGAGTAGCTGGAATTATAGACATGCACCACTGTGCCTAGACAAAGTCACCTTTTCGGTCTAAGCAAAATTCCAGCTGAGTTTCAGTAACTGCATACCACAGAGATCCTGACTAAAATGTATAGGGAACATACTCTTACCTCTAGAAATAAATGAAAAGCCTCAACGCAGAGTTTTTTCTATCAAAGGGACTTTTCTCAGGAACATTTGTTTCCGCCCATAACAATGACCTGGGGAGAAACGGGAAGATAGTGAATTGATATTCTCAAGCACTCGTATGTGAAAAGACTTACAAAGCTTCATTGAACAAATGTGGAATGGAGCACCAAAAAGGGGTGGAATTGATATGCTCCAAAAGTCACGCAATAAGTTAACCAAAATAGTCACAACTACATTATCGTTCTCCTGACTTCTTCTCACTCACTACTTTTCACAGGCCCCAATCTGATGTTACATAAATTAAAGGACAATGCACTTTTAAAAAACACTGGACTTCATTTTCCTCATGAAATAGAGATCAACCCTCTCATTCTATCTCTTCAAGACAATGAGTATGGCCAGGTACTCAGAGCTCACTTGGGAGGCTATGAACAGGGGGGATTGCAGTTTGAGGCCAGTCTGGGCAAGTAGTTCGTGAGACCCCATCTCCAAAATAACCAGAGCAAAATGGACTGGAGGTGTGGCTCAAGCAGTAGCTCACCTGCTTGCAAGCACAAAGCCCTGAGTTCAAACCTCAGTCCCACCAAAAAATGGAAAAACAAAGATGATGAGAGTGTAAAATATCAAGAATTTCAAGTTATCTCTCTGCTGAAGAGTTATTATGGCTGAGATACTCAAAATTTTAGTTTGACAAACTCTCTTGATTCATATCCAATTCTCAACTTCTGCATGAAAGTCTAAAGAAAAATCAGGTCTCCAAACATAGTTTTCCTCTTGTAAGACGACCTCTATATTTGCCTGCTGAAAAATTATATGATTGGCTTTCATTTTGACAATTTTATCTTCATGACTTCCAGAGACTGATGAAATTGTCATTGTTGAAATTATCTTGCAAATTTTGTGAATGTATATGTGTATTTTGGAAATCAGGATCTGACTTGTCAATGTTGGGTCCTTCAATAGTTCTTTGGAAAGAAAAGTGTGCGAGGGGGATATTATTATCTGTCACCAGTGAGTCAACTAATCCATTCATCAATCATTGAGTCCCAAATAGGTACGTAGCACTATTTTAGATGTTTGTTGAACAATCGAAATGTAATGCCTCAGAAACACTTAAAATATAAGAGTACAGATACACTTTCAATGTTAAACACACAGCAGCTCCCTGCTGTGGTACTGGGGTTTGAACTCAGGGCCTACACCTTGAGCTACTCCACCAGCCCTTTTTTATGATGGGTGTTTTTGAGATAGGGTCTCACGAATTGTTTGCTGGAGCTGGCTTTGAAACATGATCTTCCTGATCTCTGCCTCCTGAGTAGCTAGGATTACTGGTGTGGGCCACAGGCACCTGGCTACTTTTGCTTTTGTTACATGTAATTGGAAGACACATGGTAGAATGGAATCACCCTGGGCTTTGAAGTGTGGCTTTGAATGTCCATTACTAACCATAAACTTAAGAGAAACTCCAGTCTCCAATAGCACCTCACAGTTTTCATCTCTGAAGTTGAAATAATAATAATAATATTGGTGATATAGCTACATTTCACGGAGGTTCTGATGGTTAAATGCTATCATTTACCTGGCATATCAGAAGCCTTCAATAAATGCTAACTCATGTACACCGAATGGCTGATCTATGTTTAGGTCTAGTTCAAGAAAGTGTGGTAATCTGGAAAGGTTAGGCAGGTCCTTCAGGCAGCGGGACAGGGTAGGAATTAGTAGCGAGGGCTCTCAATTTGGCAGAGCTGGAGAAGAATTCTAACTGTGCCACTTCAACTCACTGGGTGACCTTGGATTCATTGACTAACTTCTCAAGTCTCATCTCTCGAATGGAGATAACAATCTCCCATCCAGGGTTGCTGGGATGCTTGTGTGAGATCATGACTGGAAAGAACTCGCAGTGGGTCGGTACGAAGTGGTGTTTGCTCACCTGTGAGGTTATCAGCATCCGTGCCTTAAGAACACACAGCCTCCTTATAAATGCTGTTATCATGATATCCTCCTGTTTCCCAATATTCACACGTGAGAAAAACTGACCCACTGTATTTTTGTCTGTTTTTGTCATTGGATCTGAAAATAACACTAAAAGCAATCCTCTACATGTGGATATCCAGTTATCCCAGTACCACTGTTCAAGAGGCTGTTTTCTTCAACATATGGTTTTGACAATTTTTTCAAGAATCAGGTGGTTGTTTTTGCTACATAGCCCTGTGGTATAATTTGAAATTAAGTATTGTGATGCCTCCGTATTGCTTTTTTTTGCTAAGGATTGCTTCAGCCCATTCAGAATGGCTAGCATGAAGAAAACAAAATAGAAACTACTCCAGGAATGGGGGGAGGGAGAGATAAAGGAGAATGACAGAGGGGGGAATTCAACTATGATGTATTTGATATATTGTAAGAACTTTTGTAAATGTCACAATGTACCTCCCACCCAGCACAATGATAAAAATAAATAAAGATAGAAGGAAAGAAAAGAAAAATGGTGGTGAGGATGTGAGAGAAATGGAACCCTTATACACTGCTGGTGGGAAGTAAATTTATTGTAGCAGTGATGGAAATCAGTATGGAGGTTCCTCAAAAAACTAAAAGTAGAGGTACCATATTACCCTTCTATACCACTACTAGGTATGCACCCAAAGAAGCCAAAGTTATCATACAATAGAGACACCTGCACACCTATGGTTATCATGAAGCACTGTTCACAATAGCCAGCTTCTGGAATTAGCCCAGGTGCCCATCGACGTATGAATAAAGAAAATGTTGTATATATACACGAAGAATGAAAATCCTATCATTTTCAGGAAAATGGATGGCACGGAGATCAGATTCAGACTGGGGACATGACTCAATTGTTAGAGCATTTGCCTACAAATGTGAGGCCCTGAGTTCAATCCCCAGTACTGCAAAAAAAAGATCAGACTCAGAAGGACAAGCGTTGGATGTTTTCTCTCATATGCCAAATCTAGATTTTTTTAAAGGACGTGAAAGCATAAGGGGTATTATTTGGGAAGAGGAAGGGGATAGGGCGAGGAAGGACAAGGGCAATTAATGATCAAAGCATGTTATATGCATATATGAAAGTGTCAAAATGAAACCTATTGTTTTGTACAATTAATATATGCTAATGAAAAGGTTAAAAGCAAAATAATGATAAAAAACATTAGGAAAACATTCAAGACATTGGGTTAGGAAAAGGTATTTTTGGATAAGATCACAAGAGCACAGACAACAAAAGCAAACTAGACAGATGGGATTATATCAAACTAAGAAGCTTCTATACTGCTAAGGAAGCAATCAACAGATGCAAGAGACAATCTACAGAATGAGAGAAATATTTACAAACCATTCATCTGACAAGGGCTAATATCCAGAATATACAAGGGACTCAAACAACTCAACAGCAAAAATCCAAAAAAATAAAAAATAAAAAACAAACAAATAACCTAACTTTAAAATGGGCAAATGATCTGAATAAGATCTTGTATGTCTTCAAAAGAAGACATACAATGGCCCACAAGTATGTAAAAGTATGCTCAACATCACAAAACATCAGGGAAATGCAATCAAAACCACAATGAGATGGTTTTATTTCATTCCAATACAAATGGCTGTTATCAAAAAGGTTTAAAAAAATAATAACAAATGCTGGTAAGGATGCAGAGAAAAGGAACCCCTAAACACCACTGGTGACAATGTAAACTAGCATGGCTATATGGAAAATGTTATGGAAGCTCTTCAAAACAGCAGAAATAGAATTGCCAGGTGATCCAGAAACCCCACGAGGAAAGGAAATAAAAGCATTGTATCAGAGACCTGCACTCCTATGTTTATTGAAGCACTATTCAACATAGCCAAGAAATAGAATCGACCAAGGTATTCATCAATGAATTAATGGGTAAGGGAAATGTGGTATATATACATAACAGAATAGTATTCAGCCATAAAAAGATCGAAAACCTGTCATTTGTGATAATATGGATGCAACCAGACATTATGTTAAGTGAAATAAGCCAAGTACAGAAAGACCAATTGCTTGTGTTCTCACTCATGAAGTGGGAGCGTAAAATGTTGATCACATAGCGAGTAGAGTAGGGGTCACTAGAGGCTAGGAAGGATGGGGGTAGGGGATAGTCTGAGGGAAGATAATGTTCTATATTATAAGAGGGCAACTATAATCTAGGACAATTATACATTTCAAAATAACCAAAGGAGAAAATTTTGAGGGCTCTCAGTACATAGAAATGATAATGTCTTTGGAGACAGAAATGTTAATTACCCTAATTTGATCAATACACATTGTATACATGCATCGAATTATAGTACTGTACCTTGGAAACAGTTACAAGTACTATATGCCAATTTAAAAATAAGTTAAAGACTGAAAATAAATAAATTAGGCCACTAAACCAAAACCAAGCAGTTTACAGATGGTGGGAGGAGAGAGGTCTTGGTCCTCGCCCAGTCAACCCTTCTATCATCTTCTTCCCTCCCCACCATTGTACCGTTTGATCTCAATTAATCTAGATTTATGAGGTTGTCCTGTCCTGTGGTACTCACCAAAAGAAGTTAGGTACAATGGGAGTGGTAGTCCGCTGCCACAGAACGGCAGTACAAACATGATTTGTTTTCTGGTTGATTGCTCGAGGGATTATATTTCAACTCAAATCTATCACAATCAGAATTTTTCTACCACATTTTTACTGTGCTAAGAAATCAACAGTTGTCATATTTTTTGAAAGAAGCTGTTACATTTAATCTTGTAATACTTTAGTGCCTTAAAACATGCCAAATAATGGGTCTGGGGTCTGTGCTAGAGCAGGAATTCTAATTTATTGTTTTGGATGCAGTATTTTGCCATGAGCCTCTCACCCCAAGGAAGTGTATAAACACAATGCTTGTCAAAATATCTCATAATCTTTGTTAAAATGTAGTACCATGAAACTGGCATTTGGACTCAGATTTTAATAACACTATTTTTTTCTACACGTGGACAATTTTCCTGTCTTTATAGATGTTCACCTTTTCATAGTTTTTTTTTTCCCAAAATATTTCTGGCAGGCTAGCTGTACCTCTTCAACCAGTGATTTAACCATTATTTCAAATTTCTCCTCTTGTCCCTTATGAATCAGAAAAAAAAAACCCTGAACACCTGAGAATTCTATGAAAACAGCAACTTCAGGAATCTTCCCATGAAAAATGAGGTGGAGAATGTGTAATTATATTGTAATTATATTGAAAGCTAATAAGTACTCACTGTTGATAGTTAATCTGTTTTATTTATTTTTGGTGATACTGGGAGTGGAACCCATGGTCTTACATTTGCTAAGCAGGCATTCTACCACTTGAGACACTCTGTCAGACCTTTTTAAAAAATTATTTATTTGTTTTGACAGTCAATCGAGAACACTTCATGTCAATTTGATCTCAACAGACTCATAGAGAGGAAAGGCATAAAGGCACCCAGATTATCAGGACTAATTGCTTCCTATCTGTCTTGACTTTGCCTTCATCTAGCCCTACATTCTCAAAGACCAAAAGTACCCTTCCTGTGTGCCAGGCACCGATTTTACTAAGAACTACAGAAACAGCAACACATAAGGCAAAGATATCTGGCCTTCAGGGGCGTATGTACACTGGGAGGGGGAAAGTCACCTCCTCCAGTCAAAACAAAGAAAGTGAAAGCATGAAAGGGCCTCCAGGTGGTTCCATGTTCTCAGTGGGTAGGTGAAGTCGCTGGGACTTAAAGGATGAGATAACTAAAGTCAAAAACTGGTCCATGGAGCTCAAATTGGAGCCTGTGTCTCCTGAATAACCATCACTAATATTTATTAAGTGCACTGTGGTTTATGTGCATAGGTTGAATCATAAAACTTACTGATATGCAATTGGTTTTTAGCTACAGAAGTGAGAGTTTCAGAAGGTTCAACCTGTTATTATCACATTAAATTCTCACAATAATTTTCTAAGGTCAACAATACATCACCTGCAGTTGACATAGGGGGAAAGTGAGGTTGAGAGAGGTTGAGTGACTTACCCACTTGACACGGCTGGGTTTTATTTTGGGGTTAGTTTGATGCTGTGACCAGAGTTTTTAGCTTCTACTGTGCTGCCTCCTCAACCAGAAGCTGTTACTTTCTACTATGCTGTTTTACACCTCAGGGGTCATGTAATTAATCAGTGAGACATTTAAAAGTAGAAATGTGAATCTGATGAGATAATGAGAACTTAATAATTCTCACAAAATCAATTAGGTGGACATTCATTATACTTCCTAGATCTGAAGTGTTAAAATAATTTCTGTAAAATTTATTTATAGATTTCACACAGTTCTTTTGAAAATAGTGTCGTCCTGTTCAGGTGTCATGGCATACACCTGTAAGCCCAACTACTCGGGAGGCAGAGGCAGTCAGATCACGAGTTTGAGACCAGCCTAGGCAAAGTTAGCAAGATCCTAACTCAAAAACAAAATGTAAATAAAAGGGCTGGGGGCATGGCTCAAGTGATAGAGTGAACCCTAGGTTTAATCTCTATCACAATAATAATAATAATAATAATAAACATCATCTATATTAGAAATAAAATGAATAGAATAAAAAAGCTGTTAAAAATGTATCTACTCTAAAAGCAAGACATGCTAAGGACATCCGTGCTCCTTCTTGTTCCTCCTCTTACACAGTTCACGTCTGACATTATCATCATAGACTCAGGCAGCAGAGCTAGCGAGATTCCAAGTGTTTTAGTCTTCCCTCTTCATTTGACAATATTCTTAACCATTTGTTTTTCATTTGGCGATACTGGAGTTTGAACTCAGGGCCTCATACTTGCTAGGCAGGCGCTGTATCACTTAAGCCACTGTGCCAGTCCTGTTTTCTATTGGGGTTTTTGAGATAGGATCTTGCGGAACTATTTGCCCCGACTGGCTTCAAATCGCGATCCACCTGATCTCTGCCTCCTGAGTAGCTAGGATTACAGGCGTGTACCACCAGTGCCCAGTTCCTCTAACCAATTAATCAAAAAAGCCTGAAAGTGTTGCCCTCAAATTCATTTCTTAAATCCAATATCACATTCCTGTTATTACATTGTGGTTTTTTTTTAAGGTTTTGAATCAAGAGCCTCACAAGCACTCAACCATTTGAGCCACAACCTCAGCCCTTTTGCTCTTGGTGCTCGCACACCTCAGACTGCGATCCTCCTACCTGCATCTCTGCCCTCTTGAGTAGGTGGGAATACAGGCACCTGTTACTACTTCTTTTTTTTTCTTTCATTATTCATATGTGCATACAAGGCTTGGGTCATTTCTCCCCCCTGCCCCCACCCCCTCCCTTACCACCCACTGCGCCCCCTCCCTCTCCCCCCCACCCCCATTACTACTTCTTAAGTTCAGCCTTCATCATGGCTTTTTTTTTTTGACATGGGTGCGAGTCGTCATGATTCCTTTTACAAAACATAATAAAGGAAACGAGAAACACAACATCAGTTCATTAGTCCTCCCCTGAAGCCTACAGGTTTGCTTTACTTCTGGAAGAGGCCCATTGTAAATTGTGTGAGGGGTGAATCAGTTCCAGCAGTATGAATGGAGGAGCAGAAAAGGACACTGAGGTTCCAGATGCACACAGGTCTTTGTTTATTGTGATACACTTATAACAAGAACACAAGGTCTTTTGCCATTGCACCAGTTGTTTGTCCTGTGTACGTGTGATAATCAGGGGGTCAGAGGCCTGCAATCCTCCACTGGGATTCCTAGAAAGCAGAATCTTCTTGGAACTCCAAATAAGGCCAGTATCAAGAGAAATTCCAAAATCCAATTGCCTAAATGAAAGAAGTTTTGATGGCCTACAGAAGTGTCTTCAGAGGTCAAACACATGATAAACGGAAGGGTGGTTCAGTGTAATGTTGAACTGGCTGATTCATCAGGTCAACTTTGTATTCTCCCCAAGGCTCTCATCTTCTGTATTAGTTTCTAAGACTGCCATTAACAAATGACCACAAATTAGGTGACTTGAAGCAAGACAAACAGATTCGCTTTCAGTTTTGGCAGCCAGAGGGGTGAAATCAGGGTGGATTTCTTTGAAGGTGCTGAGAGAGCATCCCTCTGTGTCTTCATACAACTTTCTTATAACGATATCAGCCATTAGATTCAGGATCTACTCCAATCTACTATAACTCACCTTAATTTAACTGATTGAATCTGTGAGGCTATTATATTATATTATTACCAAATAAGATCGCATTCTGAGGTTCTGAGAGTCCATGTGTTTGGTGGAAAACTATTCACGCCAGCACACCTTAGACTAGGATTTAGCACAGTTATGCTGCTCTGTAAGGTAGGTTTTGATATGATGTCTGGTCTGCTTTAACTTTTTCTTTTTAGAGAAAAGCAAATAAAACCCCTTGAAGGGAGGGTATGCCCACAGCAGAATCCAAATGAAATGCTCTGTTTGCTATTCGCAAGCCCTCAGTTTCTTGGAACATCTCTAAGTGTGGAATTTGTTGACAACTTCTTATTAATAGTTTTAAAGATTGGAACCCCGTTGGTCACAACTTTGGAGTTAATCTATTCTCAAGAGGTCTTCATGTCGCAATTCCTCCTTGCCTCTCTGCTAAAGCACATATTAACATACCAAGCAGCTTCTAGAATCATCACTATAATTTCCAGTACAATATAGCCCATCTCATTGGCCTGGGCAAAGGCCAAGCAAATATCACTAAGAGTCTCTTTACCAATTATTGAAACAGTTCAAGTAGAAATTGTGTCCATCTTACTCTCATGGCCACTGGTGAGAACTGGTAGGAATCCTGCAGATCACAACCTGCTGATGCACAATTCTCGAAAGAAACTGCAAATTCCAAGGTTTCCCCATCCTGTGACTCCCAGAATTCCCCAAGGCTGGATCAAGGGACCTGCTGGAAAAAGTGTAGCTCCTGGTTCTCACCGATGTTTTCCAGCTGCAGAACTGAAGGAGAAGAGCAAAGCTATTGGCTGTGAGCTGGTGGAGTGGCATGCCTAGTAAGTGTGAGGCCCTGAGTTCAAACCCTAGTACCACCAAGTTAATAAAAAAATTTTTTAAACCCATTGATTTTATCTTTGAAATGGAAATCTCTGGAAAAACACTGGTGTTTCCAGTGAGAAGCGCATCAAAGTTCCTTATCTTAGGTGAAGCAGGGGTAACAAGAAATCGAAATTATGTCACAATGCAAGTTTGAGCCCCTTAGATGGTCTTGCTGTTCAAGAACCTATTTTGTTTGTTTCACAACAACAGAAAAGTCTCTGTCTTCAGGAATCTTGGAGAGATGGCTGAACACCATGAAGGTAGCCATTGAAATCCTTGGGCTGGCTCAGGTTCTGATGGAGAACAGAGGGAAAATTCTATTGCTGACCAGCGATTTGCTTTAAACTAAGCCTGTCCAGTTTAAATGTTCTTCCCCCATCTTCCCATCACATAAATCACTTCATTTCCCTTGGGGCCAAACGAGAAAAGAGCTTGCTCTTTGTTTTGTGCTGATCGATAGTTCACATCTCCTACGTGCCTATCACCAGACAAGTTATTGGAGTAGGAGTTGTGGGGAAAGTAAACCACATACAAGACATCTGGAAGGTCTGTTTGTTGTTAAGGTTTGTAGTTGTTTATTTGATTGAATGAGAAGTTTCTTTTTTTTTTTTTTTTTTGCTGTGACACTGTCTGAGGATCCTGTCCCCATTCTATACACCCCATCCAGCCTGGGCCCCTCAAGCATGTAGTGAAACTAAAAAATGAGCCCCAAACCTCACTTACATTGACTACCACTCTTCTCCAGACTGCAGGCAGAATCACAACACAATGATGGCCTTCAAGGATGTGTGTGGTGCATCCCATCCCTCTTTGGACATAAAAAATAAAACATGTATTTTTATTAGGATATGTTCATTATTCAGGGGGAGGATTCGTAGTGACAGTTCTGATTAGACTTACACTATATGTTATTTACATTGCCCCCATCGTCTCTCCCCCTCAGCCCCTTCCCCACCCCACTTAAAGCAATTGCAAGAGGTGTTTTACTTCTGTTTCATATAGGTATGTAAAGTCCATCTGTCATATACTGTCACCTTAATCTCCTTCCTTCCCCCCCACTAGTGCCCCCACCCCCCGCACACACTGTGCCTATTTTACAGTCCTGGTTTTTGTCATTAATATTAAAGTTGAAATTCAAAGGGGTGTCTCAATGTATACCAACTGTGGGTGTGCTTTACTTTGGTCTGTGCAATTCCTTTGATTGTTCTCTCTTACCCCTTTACTTCCCCTCCTCCCCTGTTTTTCAACAGCTTTCAATACATATCTTGTATCCTCTACCTTCACATCTGTGGTATGCAATATTTCTGATGCTCTGTCATTCTCTTTTCCTCTTCCTCCTTCCCCGAGTTTCATAGAGCAGTTCCACTGTACATGTTCTACATCTGAGATTGTATATGATCACACTTGTTTTTGTGTATATGTTTGTCTTTGGATCAATCTTCCATGTATGAGACAAAACATGCGGCTTTTGTGTTTCTGATCCTGGCTAACTTCACGTAACATGATGTCCTCCAATTGCATCCATTGACCTTCAAACCCAATGTCATTATTCCTTGCAGATGAGTAATACTTCTTTGTATACATATACCACAATTTCATGATCCATTCGTCAGTTGTAGGGCATCTGGGTTGTTTCCAGAGCTTGACTATTGTGAATAGTGCTGCATTGAACATCGTTGTACAGGTGTCTCTACTGTAATCTGACTTATGTTCCTTTGAGTAGATGCCCAGGAGCAGTATCACTGGATCATATGGCAGTTCTGTCTCTAGTTTTTTTCAGAATCTCCATACTGCTTTCCATAGTGGTTGTACTAGCTTGCATTCCCACCAGCAGTGTAAAAGGGCTTCTGTTTCACTACATTAAAATGTATATGTTTTTATCACTCTTGTCACATTGGGGGATATTTTTTCTGTTGTGTTCTCTATAGTGACAATGTAACTTCATGAACCACCTTTTCTTACAAAATGTGAGATGATGCAAATGTCTATTAATACAGAAATGGATAATTAATTTATGGCACATCCCTAAGGGGATTGATATGCAGCCAATAAAAAGCAGGAAGTAGGTCTGAATGGACCTACATGGAAAGATTTTTGAGATAAGATATTAAATGAAAAGAGAAGGGAACACAGAATAAAATGCATACCACAATCCTATATTTACAAAAATGGACAAAAGTCAAAGAAATGTATATTCTGTAAAGAAACACAAGAAGCTCATGACAGCAGGTGTGGCTTCTGGGAAGTGTAAGAAGGCGGAGGTTTTCATTTGGTACTTTTGTAATATTGGAGGGCTGTTTTGTTTATTTGCTGTTGGTTTGGATTTTTTTTCAACAACTGAGTTTTACTTTTGTACATTTAAAAGTCAGCTAATATAGTAATCTCAAACTGACAGAGGTCAATATGGGAAGGTGACCGAGAAGTAGTGAAGAGGTCTGGTAGAGATGAATCAATTCGGGTTGTAATACACAAGTGCATGGAAGCAATGCTAGGACTCTCTCTGTATAGCTATCCTTATCCCAAAGTAGCAAAAATGCTTTGTATTTCTTATTATTGCTTATGTTTTCTTTTCAACAAAATTGGAGAAGAGGGCAGAACAGGTTCTGCCTGGAAGCAAGAGGGTGGGGGGGAGAGGGAGGGGGCAGGGGTAGGGGGGAGAAATGGAGCAAACAATGTATGCACATATGAATAAATGAATAAACCACAAACAAAAAAAGCTGGGTGCAAGCCCAGCACCAGTAGTTCACACCTGTAATCCCAGCTACTTGGGAGGCTCAGATTGGGAGGATCACTGTTCAAGGCCAGCCTGAGCAAATAGTCCAGGAGACCCCAACTCTAAAATAACCAGAGTAAAATAGACTGGAGGTGTGGCTCAAGCGGTAGAGCCCCTGCTTTGCAAGTGTGAAGTCCTCCGTTCAAACTCCAATGTCGCAAAAAAAAAGTTGGGTGCAGTGGTACATGCCTTATAATCACAGCACTCCGGAGGCTGAGGCAGGAGGATCCTGAGTTCAAGGCCAGACTGGACTACAGATCAAGAGAACATAAAGTGTGTTGGAGGGGGGTAAAAAAAAGGGCGACCCGTTATGATGTGATTATAGCCACATCAAATGGGATCCCTACACTGTTATCTCTTTGGCCTTGCTTCCTGTTGCTCTCCCCCTCCAGTCATTCCTCTCCTTCAGCCACACAAGCCTCCTGGTATGTTTCAAATATGTTTCTGTCCCAGGCCTCTGCTCTTACCCCAAACAGGCACAGTGATGATTCCCTCACTTCCTTAAGGGGGCTGCCCAAATGCCACCTTTCTCTGAGAGTTCTTCCTTCTCCACTCTATAAAATAGCAAACATCTCTCTAACCTTGCTGGGCACCGCTCTAAATATCACTGTGTTTTATTTTCTCCCTATCACCTGGCCTGTCTCCTTGCACTGAAATGTAAGGCTGAAAGAGGAAAAATAAGGCTGGAGCTGTGGCTCAAGTGGTAAAGTGCCTGTCTAACAAGTATAAGGCCCTGAGTTCAAACCCCGGTACTGCCAAAAGTGGGGGGGGGTTGTGGTTTGCTTATAGCCATAACCCCAATGTCTAGCCTGGCACATAGGAAGCCCTAAGGAAATATTTGGAAGGAAGGAAAGAAAGGAGGGAGGGAGAGAGGAAGGAAGGAAAGAATCACATATATTTATGCAAACACATAGATCTTTAAGAACACACATTAAACTGGTTACAGCGGGTACATCTGGAGAATGAGATTATAAAGAGGGACTTTCATTATTTCATTCCATGCTTCTTTATTGTTTGCATTTATAGTAAGCACATACCATCTACATAAGTAGAAAATACCATCAACAAAGATTTCAGAGCTTGAGAAAGCTGAAATGCTGCTTAGGAAAGCAGGTCAGGCAGCAGGTGGCAGGGTTGTTTCAACTTCTGCTTCTCTCTGCCAAGCTTGGGTGCATCAGAGCCCACAGGCATGCTAGCCTGGCACTGGCAGAAGGCCCGAAGACTGTGAACTACAGAAAGATAAACAGCACTATGCGTGAGACCAGTGGTTAGCTCGAGGTGTGGGGTTACCATGGATTTAAAAACTCTGCTTTGTGTTTTCCTTCACGCTGTGGTATTTCTCCATAATGAGCATGTGGTACTTGTGGAGTAAGACAGAGAAAAGGATTTGTATCTTTTTAATAGCTTTGTCGATGTATAATAAATGTAGAAAAATTATACATATTTAATGTGTGCATTTTTGTAAGTTTAGAAATATGTATATACCCATGATATCATCACCACTCTTTTGGGGTTTTTTGGTTTTTTTTCTTTTGAGATAGGATCTTGCCATGTTGCCCATGCTGGCCTAGAACTCATGACCCTCCTGCTTCAGCTTCTGGTATGCTGAGATTACAGGCATGTACCACCTCGCCCAGCTACCACCACATTTTATTTTTTTATTGTTTATTCATTTATTCATATGTGCGTACATTGTTTGGGCCATCTCTTCCCCCTGCCCCCACTCCCTCCCTCTCTCCCCCATCTCCCTTACTTACAGGAAGAACCTGTTCTGTCCTCTTCTCCAATTTTGTGGAAAAGAAAACATAAGAGATAATAAGAAAGACAGTGTTTTTGCTAATTGAGATAAGGATAGCTATACAGAGATTCCTAGAGTTGCTTCCATGCACATGTGTATTGCAACCCACATTGGTTCATCTCTACAAGACCTCTTCACTACTTCCTGGTCACCTTCCCATAGTGGCCTCTGTCAGTTTACGATTACTGTATTCGCTCGTCTACAGTGGGCACATCAACCACATTCAAGTTTTAGGTTTCCTTCCCTTTCCCTGTTCCTTCCATGTGCGTTCTCCCCTTAGCGTGTGACCCATGTCCAATAATATTTCTGCAATTGTTTTAGGTCTAAAGTCCACATATGAGGGAGAACATGTGATTTTTGGCCTTCTGAGCCTGGCTAACTTCTCTTAAGATGATATTCTCCAGTTCCATCCATTTACCTGCTAATGACAAAATTTCATTCTTCTTCGTGGCTGAGTAATATTCCATTGTGTATAAATACCACATTTTCTTGATCCATTTGTCAGTAGTGGGGCATCTTGGCTGTTTCCATAACTTGGCTATTGTGAATAGCACTGCAATAAACATGGGTGTGCAGGTGCCTCTGAAGTAACCTGTGTCGCATTCCTTTGGGTATATCCCCAGGAGTGGTATTGCTGGATCATATGGCAGGTCTAATGTTTAGTTTTTTAAGTAGCCTCCATATTGTTTTCCAGAGTAGTTGTACTAGCTTGCATTCCCAGCAACAGTGTATGAGGATTCCTTTTTCCCCCACATCCTCGCCAACACTTGTTGTTGGTGGTGTTTTTGATGATAGCTATTCTAACTACCACCACATTTTAAAGGGTGTCATGTCCAGTCTCTCAAAGTGTGAGGCTGTCCAGAGCCCTGATGTTAGAGGGATTCTACCACATTGTCCTGCCTGAGAGGCCCAAGCAAATGCCTCCAGCCAACTTTGGGACAATAGTGCTACATACTCACACTTACCAATGTCACTAAGTTATACCGCCACCTTCCTTCAGTTTACTAAAGTCCCAAGTATTATTGAAGGAGTTTGGGGTTATGGTTCTGACACCGTATTAACTTCATGAATAAAGACAACACATATCTCTATAGAGCCATATTTGAGGAAGGAAATCTAGAAAAATATCTTCATCAGACATCTTCCTTTACCCATCTCCCCCAAGCTTTTCTTTTTCAGCTTTACATCTGCTCTTGTGAGATGCATGTTGAGGCAGAATGGTTTTTTTCCTCACTAACACAAAGTGATGGTTTAAAGAAAGCTGCAGCTCTAGGTGGATGAGGTAAAGGCAGACGGACTAGGCAGTGCCTTTGCACCAGCTGAGTCTCACTATCCTTTGTGCCACTCAGCCTCTAGGATCCTCTGTGCATCCTGCCTAGGGTTAATATTTTACTGCAAGATCCACCGCCTGGGCTGGGCATGGTGGTACACGTCTATAATGCCAGCTACTCAGGAGGCAGAGATAGGAGAATCATGGTTCAAGGCCAGCCAGGGCAAAAGATAACAAGACCTTATCTCAAAAAGCTAGGCATAGTGGTGCACATGTATAATCCCAGCTACTTAAGAGGCAGAGGTAAGAGGATCATAATCTGAGACCAGTTAGGGTAAAAGCACACAAAATCCTATCAGAAAAACAAGGTTAAAATAAAGGAAAAGGACTTGGGACTGGCTCAAATGGTAGAGCACTTACCTAGCAAGCATGAGGCCATGAGTTCAATCCCCAGTTCTGAAAAAAAAAAAGATCCACCTCTGCACACATATACCTACACCTGCCACACAGAGACACGAATACATATGTCTCATTTAGACACACACACACCTGTTTCTGAGTAGGAAACTTCCAAGAAGCCTCAACCTCTCTGTACTTTATTCTGATACCAGGCACCTCCTCCTCCCCCTCCACCATGCTGCCAGATTGTCCCAGTGCTGCCCAGTCAAAGTCCAACCTCCTGTTGAACTTCTGCTGTTCCACCCCCCGCCCCCACTGCACTCCAAACACCTGACTCTGCACCATTCTGCATGTATCTCACTCCAGCCTCCTCTGGATGCAAACATTTAAGCTGGTTCAACAGCAGGGTGTATGTATGGGGGAGAAGGCAGGCACAGGACATTGTAAGGAGACCAAGATCTCACAGTCTTCCCAAGACAAAGGCCACGGGGACTCCTAGAACAAGAAGTGACATGGCTCTAATTTCCAGCTCTCCATCTGGAGGCCCAGGATCTATCTCCCCACCTCGTGTCTCTGCTCTTCTCTGCGTATCTGCCCTATTCTTCTTTTTTTATCAACTGGGTCCCTCCAAACTTTTGCTCACACCGTCTCTTGCATCTGACCTGCTCCAAGTTTGCCTTATAGCCTTTCAGTCCCATCTCTTATGGTGACTCAGACTCTTGGCTTCACACCACCATATTTCCAAGCAAGAGAGCTGATTGCCCAAGCTTGCCGACTGGAGCCAGGCCCCAGGACTTCTGCATAGAGCACTAACCTGCCTAAGAGGAGGTCATCCTTGGATCCAAAGCAGATTAATTCTGCTGCAATCAAACAAGACTGGGAAAGGACAGCACATCCTGGGATCCCAGGAGCAATTAGCAGAGCAGACTCCCTATGGGAGGGTAAACAAAATTATCAGCATCTCTAGGACAGCAGGCCTGGAAACTGGTCTGATGAAAACGTAAACCAAAAGGCTCTACCTATAAGGTCTTGATAGTCTTACATGATATTTCTGTACCCCATCTATTCTCAGAGACTCACAGAATTGTCAGGTCCCAAGCTCCATCGAGTCTATTGACACCTGTCCTAGTCCCTGCTCACTGCTCCCTGCTGCGCCTACTTAAGTTCATTTGTTAAACAATATGTGGTATATCTATACACTGGAACATTATATGCTCATAAAAAGGAATGGAGTACTGATATGCTACCATGTATACAGATGGACCTTGAAAACCTGATGCCAAGTAGCTAGACACAAAATACTACATACTACATGATTGCATTCAGATGAAAGTCCACAATGAGAAATCTGTAGTGACAGAAAGATTAATGGTTGCTTAAGACTGGGGGGCTGGGAGGAAAGGGGGTGATAGCAGGAGAGTATCATAAAGGTGTTCTAAAATTAACTATGACCATGGTTGCACATATCTGTGAATACACTAAAATTCACATCTCTCAGAAATTCAGAGGCAGCACTGCAAAAAGACTTTTCTTAAACTAATGAGGAGGTACTCAAGTAAAGGAAAAATATTAGACACAATGGCATCTGATGCGTTGTGTTTCACCTTCAGATGGGTCATGGATGTACACAGAGGTGCCATGTGCCAAGGGCTCATGTCTGTAATCCTAGCTACTTAGGAGACCAAGATCAGGAGGATCATGGTTTGAGGCCAACCCAGGCAAAGAGTTCTCAAGACCCCATCTTCAAAATAACCAGAGCAAAATGGACTGGAGGTGTAGCTCAAGTAGTAGTCTGCTTGCTTTGCAAGAGCAAAGCCCTGAGTTCAAAACCCCATACCACCAAAAACAAAAAAGAAAGAAATACACAGAGTGGCAAATCCCAGCAGAAGACAGTCAAGCACAATGGGTCCATGCTGGAGCTCGCCATTCTCCCACATTAGTTTTAAGGATGACAGTGTACAGAGATCCATGCATGGATTGTGGTATTAGACTCTGCCAAGGAGATGTTAATGTTAGCACATAGCAGAGTGATTGCTTTTGCCTGTGGGAAGTGTCACATCCAGGTCAGAGCAGCGAGAGTGGCTCAACTTGTTTTATTGACCAAGTAATTTTCCACATCATAACTACATCTGTGGAACTTCAGGATACTATATTATGTCAAAGTATTTTTAAAGTGTGAAGAGCAGTACTGTGTTTCCAAAACTAATAGCATAAAAGAAATACAAGGAGCTGGGTGTCTGTGGCTCACACCTGTAATCCTAGCTACTTAGGAGGCTGAGTTCAGGAGGATTGAAGTTCAGAGCCAGCCAGGGCAAATAGTTCACGAGACCCCATCTCCAAAACAGGCACACTAAAATGGACTAGAGGTGTGGCTCAAGTGGTAGAGCACCTGCTTTGCAAGCACAAAGCTGAGTTCAAACCCCAGACCCACCAAAAAACAAAAAAAGAAACAAAAGGGAAAGACTTGAACCAAGAGGGTGTATCAAGCAAGAAAGAGCAAACAGAAGGTTAATTTATATTACTCACTTCTCAATTTTTTTTTTTACAGTACTGGTTGGGGATTGAACCCAGGACCTCGCACATGCTAGGCAAGTGCTCTACCTCTTGAGTCATGCCCACAGGCCTCAATTTCTTTGGCTCTTATGTTTAATTAAAATATTTTGTAGTGATCGTACATATTACCGGGTCCAGTGTGATAATTTGATACATGTATATAGTGTGTAATGATCAAGTCAGGGTAATTAGCATTTCCATCCCCTTACCTAGTCATCATTTCCTTGTATTTGGAACCTTCAAACTCCTCTCATCTAGTCCTTTATAAGACAGGTTTTGCTAAGCTGTTGCCACCTCACTGTGCTATGGACCATTAGCTATTGTTCCTCCTATGGAGTGGTGCTTTGGTGCCAATTATTCCTTCTTCCTCTGTTTCCCCTTTCTCCTCCTTTCTCAATCTCTAGGGATCAACACTGCTCTCTACTTCTATGAAATCGATTTTGTTAGCTCCCACATGAGTAAGAATACACAACATTTGTCTGTCTGTGCCTGGTTTATTTCGCCTAATAAAGTCCTTGAAGCCATCTATGTTGCCACAAATGACAAAATGTCCTTCTTTTGATGGCTGAATAATATTCCACTGTATATGTGTACCACATTTTCCTTATCTGTTCATGTACTGATGGACACCTCCATTGATTTCATATCTTGGTCCTGATGAGTATTTTAGCTCTCTGTTTCAAAGTCCAGTGTTTCTGTGAAGTTTGCAAATAAGCCAGGCATGGTAGCCCATGCCTATAATCTTAGCCCTCAGGAGGTTGAGGCAAGAGGATTGTGAGTTTGAAGTCATCCTGGGCTATATGGTGAGACCCTGTCTCAAAAAAACCAACAAGTTTTCAAATGTAACCATTAAATACTTTAAAAATTGGGCTGGTAGAGTGGCTGAAGCAGTAAGAGTGCCTACCTTGCAAGCATGAGGCCCTGAGTTCAAACCCAGTGCTGTCAAAAATAAAAACACTTTTAAAAAGTACAACCTATTGTTAACACACCAACAGGGGCCCACAGATAGCACATCCAAATAACGGAAAGCAAAATGTGATTTTCGCAATTACTTGTTGACACAAAATGATCAAAACATGATACATATGCTCATTTAGTCTTTATTACAGACTTTTCAAATAAAGAAATCTAATCAAAATAAGTATATCAGAACATTCTGTTGTGCAGCTTAAATATACAATAAAAATAACAACAAAATAAATCCTGCCTACTTGCATTGGGAAACTTCTTGTAGCATTTATTAAAAAAATGAGATCATATCAATTGATACTAAAAAGTAAAAAGTAGAAGATAAATAAAGAACTAGATATTTACATTTTATATAAACTATGACACACATCAAAAAACATTTACTCATAAGAACAGTGAGGCAATGAGGTTCTTTTTAAATTTTTCCCATGGTCCTCATTCCAGGTACTCAATAAGTTTATTTTTCAATTTGCTTTTGCTTGCCTGTAAAAGGAAAATCCTGGCTAACAAGGGTCTTGCTAGCAAAAGGATGAACATAAATGGTATATTTTGCAGCGTTTATAAACTGTTAGGGTAGGGTACTGCAAAACTCATGGATAATTCGATATGCTAGCTCTGTTGCCCGCCAAGTTTTAGATGAGCCATCCTCACTTTGAAGTACTCTGGCTTTTAACTGGCTTCATGCAGATCCAGTCTGACAGACATAAATCTTCTGCTTCCGGTATCAAACTTCCTTCTTTCTTTCTCAGGCCCGGAGGGAGTGAGTAGATGAGACATGCGTATTTGATAGACAAGACAATACACTGCATCACAAATATATGTAACCAGAAGGAAGGCCATAACCTGTTCCCTCATTTCTCCACCCTGGAATGTGGTTAGGACAGAAGAATGAGTCCTTCCCAGCTTCCCTTCTCAGAGACAGCAGGAGGCAGTCCTGCCCTGGAATTTGACCTGGCCTCCAAAATAAAGGGAAAAAAACCTTTCCATTTTAAAGTTTCTGCTACTTCTTGGGGTAGGTGACTCTGTGACAGATCTACTTTTAATACCTGTGGAAGCCCTCTCCACCCATGGGCACAGTCTGAAAAGTGAAGCTGAAACAAAACACTGGTGCTTGGTTTGCTTGACAGCAGAACTCTAATGTATATTAAGCTGACCGGACCAGCTGGGCAGGTTTTGTGAACCTTTGTAAAAGACATCTGTTCCTCACTATGAATCACACTGAATCACCCTTGATCATTTATGGGGACCCGTGATATAGGAGAATCAGGTGATCTCCTAAGGATACAGGCCCTTGAGTCAGCCTGCTTAGGTTCAAATCTCCCATTTCTTAGTTGTGTGACCTTGAGCAACCTTGAAGTTAGGATCTGTGTAACTGCTTTGCACTTCAACTGCATCATTTGTAAAGTATTGGTACAAATTAGTCCCTACATGATGGAGGCATTTTGAGTATTGAATTGCCATAGCTCAATGACTCGAAGATATCATAAATTATAACACAAACCATCATTGTATGGACCACTAAAAACAAAGAGACAAGTTGTCCCTTCAACACTGTGTGCCATCAATTTTAAGGCATGTCTTGTTTTCAGATATGCTACCATGCGAACTACAGGTGCACTTCAGAATCAATGAGATGCGGCGGTTAAGGTGCTTACAGCAGTGGCTGGCGTGTACTAAGTGGGATTTCCCTAAGGGGAGTTAGTGATGCTCCCCTTGAAGGTGGGGCATAGAAGAAAACTCATGGTCAGGAACTGGAGGGTATCTCCAAAGGACCCTTGTGTTGGGGTTAATGCTTTTGTGTTTTTCCACTGCATAGCACAATGGCAAAAAGCCATTTTGAGCATATTTTGCACCCCTTGCCCCGTAAGAGTCTTAGTTACCTCTACTCCCAACTGTCCAGTAAAAGCCATTGTTCTCATAGGACTCTGCGTGATGGAGTTGTGCGGATTTCAAGGGTGAGCAGTGAGGGGAGGAGGGCCTAGGAAGGGTCATTGTGTAAGAGCTCCATGTGGTTGTGACAGGCTTGGTGATGAGCAGGAATCACTGAGAATGGCCAGGAAGAATCCAAATCCAGAGAAGTGACTTCTCAATGAACATCTGACAGAGGACTAACAGTGAGGGGACAAAACCCTTCCCCAGGATTTCAGAAAATAAGACCCTTGGGGTGGCAGAAGTGGGTAATATTTAGGTCATGTAGATCGTGACACTATGAGACAATGTGCACAGTACAGGCCAGCAGTCAGTGAAATACATCAATATCCTTATCTCTCACTCTTAGAAAGCTAGTTTTTCACATATTGTCATTCTAAAAATCAGAATAATGATGGCAATGATGATGACAACAAGTGACACATATCCACATGTTATGACTTGGATTGGAAGTGTCCCCCCAAAAGGTTCATATGTTAAAGGCTTGGTCTGTAATGTAACGTCCAGAGGTGGGGTTCTTGGGAAGTGATTGGATCCTGTGAGCTCGGCCCTAATCAATGCTTCATCCCCTGATGGGTTCACAATATGAGGGCGTTAGTGGAAGGTGGTAGAAAACCAGGAGGTGAGGCCTGGCTGGAGGAAGTACATCACTGGAAGTGTGCCCTGGAAAGATACATCTTGTCCCTGGCCCCTTCCTAGCCCTCTCTATCTCCTGTGTGTCCATGAGGTGAGCTGCTTTGCTCTGTGACATGCTCCTGTCGCCATAATGTTCTGCCACACCTCAGACCTAAAAGCAATGGATCCAGGTGACCACGGAGTGAAACCTGAACCCATGAGCCAAAATAAACCTTTCCCTTCTTGAGCTGTTTCTCTCAGGTATTTGTCAGAGTGACCCAAAAAAAAAGTCTTACTAATATACCAACTTAATATATGTGAGGTGCTATTCTAAGTGTTTTACCTGTATGAACTCATTTATATCCCCATGATAGGTAGCCATCGTCTCTTTGGCAGTTGAAGAAACCGAAGCATAGGAAGTAAGTTCTCCAAGGTTACACACACACACTCACACACACACACACCCCTGTTTGGTAGCAGAGGTAGGCCGAGTCAATGACCATAAACACTACCCTGTCACACAGTTTAACCAGACCAGGAGACTTGTTTTCCTTCCCAAAAGCTGTTTCTAAACCAATGGTGCCTAATTAAGATACCTGATTGCATCTCAGAATTAGGGAATCCAACGAGTGATTAAATGGTAACTACACTTCAAGTCCAGTCCCATCTCTCTGTACGGGGGTCCTCTGCGCAGTGGAGGCAGTGGCCTCTCACTACCTGTGCTTGAGTCCTAGCTGTGTCCTTTAAGCTGACTCAGCTAGGGTGAGTTTTTAAGTCCCTCTGATCCTCGGATGCCTGTAACATGGGGAAGATCCTAACAGTTCCCCCCTCACAGAGCTGCTGTGAGGATAAGAAGAGTTAATCTCTTCAAAGTTCCCTGAACACAGCATGTGCTCACTAAACGGACAGCAATTTCATCTTTTATTCAACTTCCTGGTGTGCTCAGATAAGGGACCTCCCCGTCAGCATTCAGTGAAAGGGACAGTCTGGCTGGAAGGCTGGTGTCTCCAGAGTGGCACCCATCAGGCATCTCGGGCTTTCCAGACTCTTCTGGGTGCCTTAGAGCACACAAGGCTGTGTAAAGGTATAGCTGAAAAGTCCACCACTCACCTGGAGAACGCTGCAGGGCACAAATTCCTCCCAGTAGAGAACAGGTGGCATTTGTTCTCATAGACTTAAAAACAACTCTTCTTTGAGGTTTTTGCTTCATATCATCCAACTGTTTTGAGAATTTCAAACCTGATGTAAGTTTGTGAGAAGCCCCAAAGGACTTTGTTAGAAAAGGCAAATAATAAACCAAGGGAAAAAAAAGCATTGCTATCTTGAAGCAACAGATGGCCACGTGCAGAGTAGTAAGCTGGAAAGTAAAGGTTTAAGTGCAGAAGTGACCCCTGATTGAGATGCGCAGGGGATGTAGGGAGTGGTCTGTGGCCATCAGGCAAATTCCCTTGTTTTACATGTAAGCTTATTTCTTCTTGTTTTTTTTTTTCTTCTACAGAAAAGACAACCTTTTCATGTGTCCCTGGGTAAAAACCATTTTGATGGACTATTATCATGGAAACAGTGAATTTTACAAAGGGGATTGACCAGAGGGGAGAGTGGACGATCTCTCTGGAGCAAGGGGAAATAGAATCCCCTTGGACTTTTCTTGGTGACATCTTGAAATTGACTTGTAGATTATGGTAAACAATTACAAGGTTAGCACTTTCCTTCCTGGGACTCTTTCTTTACATTGTGCTATAAATGCTTCTCTAGTTCCTGTTTTTACTTTGACCAGTTGCTCCAGGAGAGAGGTTTTCTTGGAAGCTTTCAGATTCTCTCCTTTAGAACGTTTTGCCCCCTAGGGGTAACACAGCCTTGTCATCATAAGCACACTGCTTCAGCCAGCTACCCAAGTGTGTAGGCAGCAAACTCCTCAGCAAAACTGCCCTCCTACAAGCCCGGGGCCAATTTCTTGCTATATGTAATAAACTCTGGGCTCTCATCCCAGTATTTAGTAAGATTTTGCTTTGGCTCCAATTTTCTGAAAATGAAATCAGTCATCTCTAAAAAAGTAGGGGATGTGCCAGGGCCATCTCTGGGCATGATGCCCACACAAGTCATACTTTCCAGAAAATACTATGGTGCTCATTGAGCCTCTAATGTTTGAAGTTCTGATTCGCTGAGGAAAGAGCAGGTATATATAAAAAAAAAAAACTTGGGGGAAATATGTGGGTGGTTGAGAAATAATTATAAGCTACCTGGTAGACATTTGGTAAAATATTCTTCTTGGATGGTTGAACCCTTAGCAGCTAAGTCATTATCTCCAATCTTTTCTGGAAGTAGTTGGGGAAAGAGATAAATAATACACGAAATGAGTGCAGGAGGCAGAATTGAAGGAAACACACAAAAGCAGCCAGAAACACTAAGAGCTGCATAACGCCTGTCATAAGCAGTGGAGAAGCAGGCTGCCTAGATTTAGATCCTGTCATGCCATTCTGTGGCTGAACAAGTGAAGGAACCTCCTCAGGCCTTAGTTTCCTAATCTGTAAAATGGCAATAGCAATGTCATAACCACCTTACAGAGTTATCGTAAGATTAAATGTGTTATTATACAGAAAGTAACTCAAACAGAGCTAAGCACATACTACATGCTGTATATTATTGTTGCTGGCTTCTAAATGTTTCTAGAATGTTCCATCAACTTGGGTTGCTATCACACTTAGCGAGTAGCCATTAATGACAGAACAAATCAAAGGCAGGTGAGAGGAGAGCTGCCGTGAGTAAGATTTCCCAATTCAGGACATGGATTACAGCCTACAAAAGCTACTGTTGAAGTTGTTCTATGTTCCTATTCTTCTACACACCCACGTTTTGAGGGCAGAGGAGAGCAGGGTGGCCTTAGAGCAATGTGGGGTCATCTGGGCCTGGTTCTGTCACACACCTACTCTTTTCTATTCCACCATGTAACAAAGAAGCAAGTCACCGTTCTTTGGTTACTGATCACTTTGATGTGTATAACTCTTCATTTCCTAGTAACCGTTTCCTTCCTCATTACTAAGCCCTGCCAACCGAAGGCCCCTGAGCTCTTCCACTCTGACTCAGAACAAGAGGCCCATATGGCAAGCCTGTCGCCATGAATCAGAGCTTTTCCAGTGTTTGTTGATAGGAAGGGAAGAATGCAAGCTTTGGAAACCTCTCAAACCAATTTCTAGTCACTCGTCATCTACAGATTGTTCCTGAGGGGTAAAGCACCTCCCTCGATGTGAAGGCGGAAACAATGACACAGAGGCTACGAAGGGCTTTGGCTCTACCCAACCTTGTCATCTAACCCCCTGGGTGGGTCCCTTGGCCCACATTTTCCCTTTGGATGGGGTGGAAAGGCTTTGACACCAAATTCACATTAAGGTATGGACAGTGTGGGTGTGACCCCTTCACACAGTACTTAAAAATTAAAGGGAATTTCAGAGAGAGTAAGAAATTTCTAACGGTGCAGTCCAAGCCCAGTGACCTCTAGTCTCCAAGCCCCAGGATGAGATGACTAATTTTGAATGAGACCTTTCTTACTTACCCCAATGAAAGCATCTTCTCCATCATGGCCACTCTCTCATCCATTACTCCATTTATTTTTCTTCATAACCCTTATTAACATCTGAAATCATCTTTTTAATTTAGCTATCTACTTGATTGTGGTGTCTGTCTTTTCTCTCCAGGGTGTAATGTATATGAGGACAGGGACCTGGGTGTGTTTGCTAGGACAGGGCCTGACGCATAATAAGTACTCAATAAACGTGGCGTGAAGGAAAGAATAATGAACTGAATGATTTTTAGGCAAGTTCTCCTGACAGTAAATCATTCACCACTCCATTGCTTTTGACAATTCAGACCCCATAAATATTGTATGGAGAAAGCAAGACGACCTTTGTTCTCTCTGCATGCTAAGTAGCTGGGACTGTGACAATGAGTAAGAGCACAGATTATTTGGTCACAGTCACTCAATGGACTTACAGTGAGAGTTAAGCTGGGGTCCAAGATGACAAGAGGCCAGGATGTTCTCCTGGATATGCACGCACTGGCCTGGCACCGGAAGAGAACAATTTGCTTCTAACGTAATTGAAATGCTGAAGAGGAGTTTAAAAGATGAAGATAACAGGCCTCCACACGACAACCCCACAGCTCTGAAAGTTCAAAGGTTTCCACTTTGTTAGATGTACATCTTCTAATGATCCCCCGCTCTCCATGCCTTTTCTACAATAAGCCTCACAACAGCAGTAAGGTGTGTAGGCGGCAAGTATTATTAGACCTGTGTACAGGTGGAGAAAGTGAGGCACAGCGAAGGTGGGGGTGAAGTGAATCGACAACCTGGCTTACTGTGCTCTCCATTCAAGTCACCACTCATCGAGCGCCTTCTTTGTGCAAGCATCATTCTTGAGCCATGTCAACCAATAGTCCATGTTATCTCTTCCATTCACACAGGTCTGGCCTTGGTTGGCTCAGGATTGAGAGAGGTTTCCTTCTCGGCCTGGAAGCTGAGCTTTAGCATGCAGCTGCAAATGAACAAAGCTGGGATGACCAGGGTCTTTAAGGTGACCCAGTGCTTAATGAAGAGTGCTTGGTTTCCTGTGTAGAATGAAAGGAATCTTCTGATTGGCTTATGACCACAACACACCCTAGGGGCCAAGCACCATGCTTCGCTTGCACTGTCTCGTTGGGTTTCCACAGCTCTTCAGGTCGGAAATACCTTTATCCCCCTCAAGAGTTGAGAAAACTAAAGCTCGCCTACTTGCTCTGTGTCACAGAGCTAGTAAGTGGTAGGGCCACTTGAGTACCAGTCATCCAGGTCTGTCTGATTCTGGAGCCAACCTCAAGGATCTATGTTTCCAAGTTGAGACAGACCAACTGGTGATGCTTCAGTACCCAGTAGAGCACCCAGATGCTGTTGTCCTACACAACCTGGGAGGCTTATTCAGCTAGAGCCCAACATGGCTACATAGACGTCTACAACTACGGTAGCAGCAGAAGCATGCAATAAATGGGAAATGGATGCACGCATCATGCTCACGATGAAGCCATTTAATCCTCAAGGAAATGTGACACGTTATAGAGCATTCTATTGTAATATTCTAAGAAGAGTTCAGTACAGCAACAGCTGTCATTTCTAAGCTCCCACATGGAAAAGGCTGATCTACTGTACAGAAAATAAGCTTCTCTACAAGAGAGAGTGTTTCCTCTGGTGGTTCCAGATTGCGGGCTTGCTGGCCTCCACTGGTCTTCCACCATGGGCACTAAGTAAGACTGAGTTACAGTGAGGATGCACACACACTCTGAAGTCAGACTGCTGGGATGAATCTGCAACCTGCTAACACTGTAATCTTAGGCAACTTAACCCACCTTTGGGTACCTCTACTTCTTCATCTGTTGCGTGGATTATAGGAGTTATATATTGCAAAGTACTTAACACAGAACCTGGTGTATAATAAATACTACCTAAGTTTTATGTTGCTTCAAGTAAGAAATAATCCTGTCATGAAAAACTGGCCCATAGATTGGCCACTAAATAGACAAAGCAAAGGCAGCAAGGTGAAGGTTAAACCTGCAAATTAAAACTTCAGTGCACCGAGTATTTCTTTTTCCTCTTTCCACTGTTGCTGTTGTGCTCCAGAGTAGTTAGATTGTGGCCCACCAGAAGCCACAACTCTGTGACCACCAAAACCCAGATTTGCCCACCTCTGTCTTCTAGAAACTCTGCGTAGGTGACTCAGCCCTCACTTTCTGATTCTCCTGTAGTACCCTAAAGGCGAGGCTAGCCTGAACCACAACAGTAGGTGACACTGGCAGTAGCTATTGGGTGGGCCCTCTCATCTCTTCCTTCAGCATGTCCCTCCTCAAATCCTCTTAGGTAATTAGTGCCCATACAATCCTGGGTATGCAAGGTGCCCCCCGACTATAGACCTTCTTCAAATAGAATTCTGATAGAGCAAAAGCTACTCAAACAGCCTAATCTCACATTTACAAGACAAATAATCTCCCACGTAAAAACAGCTTCCTAACATTTGTCAGTGAACATTAAAGACCATTTGTCACCACCACATTGCCTTTTTCCATCCCCCTTTCTTCTTTCACCAGCATATCCCCCAAGCTATGACCTCTATGTTTTCAGCCAGTCATAGCAAAGCCCATCTTACTTAGGAGTATGGGAATAAGAAGTTTGCAACATCTATTTGATGTCCCCACTGCAGAGGAACTAATACAGAAATCTTAAAGCGACAGAGGTCAATATGGGAAGGTGACCAGGAAGTAGTGAAGAGGTCAGGTAGAGATGAATCAATTCGGGTTGTAACACATTTGCACATGGAAGCAATGCTAGGAATCTCTCTTTATAGCTATCCTTATCTCAACTAGCAAAAACGCCTTGTCTTTCTTATTATGCTTATGTCTTCTTTTCAACAAAATTAGAGATAAGGGCAGAAAAAGTTCTGCCTGGAAAGGATGGCGGGGAGAGGGAGGGGGCAGGGGGTAGGGGGGAGGAATGGCCCAAACAGTGTATGCACATGTGAATAAATGAATAAAAAATTTTAAAAAAATCTTATGTTCTCAGTGGGGAAATGCTTGATTTTCATATATCTTTTTTTTTCTTTTCTAAGATAATCTGTTACTACTTTTCCCTTAAAGTTAAAAGATTTGGGGAACCTTATACTAGAACGTTCAAAAGAATAAAAAAGCATGATTATGTCTTCTCTTGATTCAGAAGGCCACATTTTATCAGTACATGCAACAGTAATTCATGCATGTGGAGAATTCTCATGAAAACTTCATCTGTTGTTATAAAACATTGGATTTAGTATGAATAAATATATGGTGCATGATTTTAGTATGAAATTGTTGAACTCTCCTTCCTAACATCTGAGTCGTCTTAACAAGCACTCTTGTGTCACTGGGCAGCCTTAGGCTTTGGTTTGTCCCTGTTCTGCAACTCTCTCCACAGCCCACCCGTCTCACCTCTACCATCAGTTGCTCATCCCTATTTATTAGAAAAATAAAGACTATTTGTGATGGGTTGAATTGTGTCTCCTAAAAGTTCACACACTGAAGTCCTAATTCTTAATTCTTCAGAAGATGAAGTGATTTGGAAATCAGGCCGCTGCAGAAGCAATTGGTTAAGATGAGCTTGCAGTAGAGTAGTGTATGCCCTTAATCCCATGTGTGTCATCCTTATCAAAAGAGGGAATTGGGATGGACACACACACACACACACACACACACACAGAATGCTAGGTGAAGATGAAGGAGGAATTGAGGTTATCTATTGACAAGTCAAGGAACACCAGAAATTCCCAGCATGCTGCCAGACGCTGAGAGAAAGACAAGGTACATATCCTCCATCAGTACACTGCAAAGGAACCAGCACAGCTGGCATCTTGATTTTGGACTTCTAGCCTCCCTAATTATGATACAATGCATTTCTATTCTTGGAGCCATGAGTGTGTAATACTTCATTCCAGCAGCCCCAGCAAACTAGCGAACTATACATATGGTCAATTAAATTTTTCTTCCTGGTTAGGTATGGTGATCGAACGGCCAAGTTTTTAATGAACTATATGTGTCACATATATGTAAAAAGGCCTGGTCTTTTGGGGAAAGTCCTCAATAAGACAGCTAGATTCCAGGGCCTAGGGGCTGAGCTGTGTAATTAGATATGAGATAGATGACTGGTTTAGCCAGAAGTGGTGACACTTTATCCTTACAGCCTGGCACTCTGGCCCAGGAAAGGATGTGTTTGCAGTTCAGTCAGTTCATGGGGAACAGTGAAGCTAAGGAAGCCACACCCATTTTGTGGGCACCACACTAGCATAGCCCACCCAGTCTGAGGCCTGCAGTGAACACAGCTACTGGACCCACCTACAAAAAAAAAAAAAACAGAAACAAACAAAAAACAGGCATAGGCTCAGGTGGAGAGCCCAGAGGAAAGAAAAAGAACTTGCATTGTGTCCATCACAAAGAGGAAAAGGCCTTGGGCTGAAAACCCTGGCTTCTGAATCTTGCTCTCAAGGTCCTTAAGAAAGTTACCTAACCTCTGAGGGGCTTTTGTTCCTTCTCTGTAAAATCGTATGGTTGCATCTCCATCCTACAAAGGCAGGGTTTCTCAAGTGACTCATCATGGAACCCCCATGCAATCATCCGGTTTCTTTGTTCCCAGTCCAGATCCACTGGCATTGGAGTCTTAGAATGTGAATTTGAACAAGCTCCATTGTCTAAGGTCTCTTTCAACATAACATTTCATGAGTCTGTATTGTATTATCCAGTCTGCTCTGTCCTCATCTTCTGTTTAGAAATAGGGTCACTTTCTTGCCTGGGCCTCTTGCTACTCTTAGTTCCTAATTTTATCCCTACTGCAGTTGGTGATGCCCTCATGTGTTTTCTAGCTCTAAAAGTCATATTTTCACTTCCAGCAAACGATGACCAGCAGCAAGGAGAAAAACCAAAAATAAAGGTTTAGTGAGGAATAATTTTGAAACTACTAGCTTAACACAAACTTTTGATATTGCCTGGCTTTTAATTTTCCAGAACTTGTTTGTCCCTCATGAACACAAATAATTAGTAGGTAGCCTCACTAAAAATTTCCTTGAACTAGTTCCTTTGACCAAAAAAGCAGTGGAGAGAAGAGTAGGTTCGCTAATCATTTGAGTCCTACCAAGCACCGCAACATTGCTTTGCATATCAGTATTTTGGCCTTTCCTGCTAAAGTTCTTTCCTTGGGCTTGCAAACAGGAGTTTGAGAAGAGCCCTGGTACTGACTGAGCTTTCTTGGTAATGTCACAAAATTTCCAACCACAAAGTCAGTCTCCATTTGAGTCAGAGCAATTAGAGGAAGTCTAATGACTATGGACAAAGCTACTGAAATATTTTATCGCGGAATCAAGGTAGGCATTTCAAATGAGAAAATATCTTGTTACAATGGTGGAGGACAATCTGCCATCCTTTAGCAGGGAACTTCTTGGAAACTGTCCTTAAATGAGAAGAGAAAAGATTCGTGTTCAAGAATCTCCCTCACAAGCTGTAGGGAATGACATCGAAGGATGCTTCCCTGAACCCTTCTGTAAGAGGTTTTTCATAATCTTTATACAATTCAAAGTATAAATTTTGATTTTCAGATGAGGTGGCATTGCCCACATTTTAGAGCCTGGGTTGGTACCTCAGGGAAAGCTACTTATTTCAACCAATGCAAGACACTATGGGTCAAAGTCAGTAAATTCACAAACTCGTATGTTTTGGGACTTAATATAAAAGCATACTATCGACTTAATTTTTAAAAAGTCGTTTTGAAGAAAGCTGAGTGTTGGATTAAGGAGTAATAGCCTGTTTAGAAGTCAGAATAGCTACCAGCAGACCTAAAGCCAACAAATGTTCAAATGGCTCTTTTCACTTGAGAATACGTTGGTGTTGGTGGTTTATTTCCTGAGCTTTGGGTATCAGTTATGAAGATTTCCATGTATCAAGAACATGCTTTCTTTGAGGAATCCGGGGTACTAAAGGAGAGTTCATACAAATAAAAGAGGTTTCTGATAAAAAAAAAAAACACTTCTGATTGGTAAATGCTTGTGCAAATCAACAAATACAAATCATACATTTTGAAAACACTAAACATTTATTGGTCTGTTTGTGAACCTTAGGATTGAAGCCTTTCAGGAACGCAATAAAATGCAGTAAATCTTACCATGACTTCAGAGCCTGGTGGTACCTCCATTAGCTGCTCCTCTGTCTGAAAAGACTCTGCTTCTCACCTTAGGATTTGACGTCCTCCAAGATGCTAGAATTGTCTCATTTGGTTACCATAGGGGTGAGGTGTAAACCCACCAGAGCACACTCTCTAGTAAACTAACCAACCAGATTAAAAGGGTGTGAGAGAGAGTTTCACACATACAATCTGCACATCAAGGCCACCTCTTTAGCTTGGTGTAGATCATATAGGAACCAATACAAAATCTCAGGTTGAGGCTGATGGGCTTGGGTCACTGAAAACAACTCATCCGGTTGTACTCCATTGCTCATGCTTATTTAGACACTCCTGAACTTGATGCTGCTCGTGTTTGGGGGCTCCAACTAAGTGTCATTGAAGAAATGACTGTCAAAAACAGTGAACCCTTTTCGAGGGAGCAGCCATGTCTCAAACCTCTTAACCCCATTGCAGAGAAATAGGGGGAAACCTCACAATCTCAGAGAGATGAAATGTTTCATTAACAAGAAATATTCCATTATGCTGCCTTTTAAATGGTGGTCAGTAAAATGTGGAGCAATATTTTTTACTCCCATTAAAATTCTTATTAGGAAAGGCTAAGTGAAGAAAGCAGGATGTAAATGTTACATGGATTCTGTAACTAGAACAACA
Organism: Castor canadensis; assembly: GCF_047511655.1. Lineage (NCBI taxonomy): Eukaryota > Metazoa > Chordata > Mammalia > Rodentia > Castoridae > Castor > Castor canadensis. The sequence continues at coordinate 17,343,132 of NC_133405.1, read as the reverse complement.
AAAATAATTATCTGAAGAAAAGACTAGAAGGGAATGTGGTAATGATGGTTATGGTACAAAGGCTTTTGAATAATTACATTCCCTTTCTCTTTGTTTGGTAATTGCATTAACTTCTATACTTTTTCAAAACTTTGTGCAAAAGAAGGGTTTCTGGGTAGCTGTTGTAAAATGAAGCTCTCGGGTTGAGAGGATGAGTTGATTTTTCCCCTTACCTAACTCAGTCTTCCAGAACTGATACGCTCATTGGGGTGAGCAATTCTTCATCCTATAAAGGTTGCCTAGGAAAAGGCCTCACCTGGGCTCTTGGCCCTCAGTGACTAGGCCCAGGGAAACTCTGAGTCATCCAGAACAAGAGCCATCAGCCTCATTCCCTTCTCTTCCTTTGGAAGCAACCCATTTTTATGGGTGTCTGCTAGAGAGCTGACTCTTAGGGAGAAGGAACAATACCCAAAGCTCAGGATGGATGGAACTGAAGTAGGGAGGAAGGGGAAAACCGTGTGTTGGGTGCTGGGGGCAAGATGTTATCTCCACTTCCTGGGAAAGAAGGTGACCTTTGTGGCTAAGTTTTGCTGCTTAGAGTTTCCCCTGGTCTCCACTGATTACCAAGTGAATCACCAAATTCGCTAACATATTTTTATGGGGGCTGCTTACTACATTGACAAAGAAATCCCAAAAGTACATTTGAAGCAGTTTTGTAATTATTTGTTGACAACTGGAGGATGGATGGATAGAGCCCCAAAGAATGCTTCTTCTGCAGTTCATGAACTAGTCATCGAGACAAGAGATGGTTAAGCACAAATGCGTGGTGTTACAGAATTAATTGTCACGTAAATGGAAGAGAGTTCCTAGGCTGCCTCAACAACCTCTTCCAAGTACATTTACTCATTTATTAGGTTTTGGTATTTGATGCTTATAGAAAGTGCTTCTGAAAGCCAGTCTAAGATAAAATTATTCACTTACAAAATCAGTTCATAATGGGGACAAATTGGAAACAAAAAGGAAAGTGTTTGAAGACAAATAACATATAAAGTTATTCATAGTTTGACTCCAGTGACATATAATGTATATATTTCTTGAGAGAGAGAGAGAGAGAGAGAGAGAGAGAGAGAGAGAATGAGCGCATGAGCAGGTGAGTCTAGAAGGAAACACTCCAAAATGTTATCAGTGGTTATCTCTGGGTTGTGGGTGCTTTTTGTTTCCTTCTTTATATTTTTCTGCATTTTAAAGCTTCCCATGATGAATGCTTATCACTTTCTTCATCAGAAAACCAGAGCCCCATCAGGCATTGGTTAGCAAGCCATCCTCAAATGTAGAACTCTTACGAAAATAAGAAAAATAGGTTTAAGAACAATTTGAAAGACACCTGTGATGAATTGAAAATGAATTCTTAACAGAAGTTTAACCCCTGTGAGGGAGTTTTTTCCCTTGAGATGCAGGGGGAAGCCACAGATCACCCAGAATCTGAGTGATGAGGAGCTGAGTACGACATAGGGCTGCAGAAATCTCTGTGGGCCTCTGTCATAAGCCCAACAGCCATCAGTTACAGGAGAAATTTGAACTTTGTCTGATTCCATCCCTCTAGTATCCCCTACTCTAGTGAGAGCCCTCATAGTACAAAGGTTAAAAGCACAAGCATAGGAAGCAGACACACCTGGACTTTCATCTTCTCTGTGTTGCATATTGGCTTGAGCAAGTAACTTCACCTTTTCCATCTTTAATTCCACCTCACGAGTTGCTACTGGGAGATGCCAATGAGTTAAAGTACTGCAAATCTTTCACCTGGACTGGACATATGACAAATACCCAAGTCATTTTTGTCCCATACTCTTTCCTTCCCAGCCCCAACTCACATTGGGAAGTACTGTGATATCTTGCCAATGTCAAACAGAAGAGAATCACAAAAACAGTAAGATGAGGCATTGAGTGGAAAAAGGATGGCGTTGCAGGACATCCACAAGAAGCAGAGTTCCCATCTATAAGGATGGTCCAAGCTGTGTGGTAGACAGTTGAGTTGCCACAGGAGTTTAGATAAAAGAGGAAAACATGGGCTTTCCAGGAGGAAGTATAACAGGGATTGGCTCTGAAAGAGTGGAAGGCATTGCAGGTGAAGTAAACAAAAGTCAAGGTATAATGGAGGCAGTAAGAACACTGGGCTTTTGAACTAAACTAATACCTCACAACAGTAGCTTGTGGGTAGAATACAAGAACAGCAAAGTCTCTTTTTATGGTCCACACTTCCCCCATTTTACATCTAAGAAAATTGAGAGCCAGAAGAGGAACTCCAAACCATCACATAGCTGGTCAAGAGCATAGCCAGGACTTCAATCTTAGTCTGCTGGCCCCGCCTCCCCTCAGTGATTTGGCACTAGGCTGGGAGAGACTTGTAGTCAGGGATTCTACCTTAATTGAACCTGAGTGGGGTGGGGAAGGGATAGGACAACACTGATAAAGGGGATAGGGTTTCTTTGGGAGGTGATGAAAATCTTCTGCAATTAGATGGTAGCAATTGTGGTATGACTCCACAAATATACTAAAAATTATTGAACTCTATACTTTAAATGGATGAATCATATGTATAGAAATTATATCTCAAAACAGGTGTTATGAAAAATACTAAGTACAGCTTGGTATGGTGGTACATGCTTGTAATCTCAACATTCTGGAGGCTGAGGCAGGAGGATGGTGAGTTCAAGGTCAGCCAGGACTATTTAGTAAGACCCTGCTTCAAACAAACAAACAAACAAAAACTCTAAGTGGATCCATTCTGGGCCCTGGCACAGAACAGGGGCTCAAGTCATTAGAAGAGAAACGGGGCTGGAATTGGCAAAACTATACAGTGATACACAGTTCAGACCCTACAGCAAGTGAAACACTTCATACACCCCAAGGGGTGGGAAGCCCAGGCACTTTTGAAGTGAGGACTTGAACTCATCCTCTGGAGTTCTTTGCTTTGGCCTTAGAGACCATTTCTCCCCCCTCCTTCCCTCACTCAGGATGCCCTTGATCTCTTCATAAACAGTTAAGATCACATGGTGCCCCTGTGTTTGGAGTACCAGGTGTTAGGTGCTGGGTGCTGGCAAGAGCTAGAGCTGGGTGTGTACAGACCCTGTGGTGGGGAACTGCCCAAGCAGCACAGGTGCCAGGCAGCTCCCCTATTGCCTCTTTGTAAGAGGGCTTCACCCAAGCATAAGCTTTTCAGCTTCCCACAGCTTGGTGGCAAGTTTTAAATGCTCCCTCAGCCTTGTGGCTTATTTAGGCCTCACACAGCCCTGGAAGCAGAGTTCTCCCCAATTTATAGGTAATGAGATGAAGGCAGAGTAAGTCCAGTTAGCTTGCCCAATGCTGTGTTCTTGGAAAATGGTAAAGCTAGGATTTGAAGCCAGGTAGCATGGTTTTGGTTCTGAGGGTCAGGGCACACCGACTATCCCAGAAAAGGCTTCTCTTTGGAGGGTACTTGAGGGGAAACTTAGTCTTGTATGTTTTCCTCTTTGGGTTCTAAGGTACTTCCCAATCCTGGTTCTTTTGACCCCTCTTATTGGTCTTTTTCACTTTTGCCTAATTTTGAGATCTCCCCTCCATGCCTTGGTTACTTGATATCTTTTAAGTCTTCTTTCTTTGTATGAGTGGTCTCACTCTCCAGGGCTAGTAGAGTGGCTCAAGTGATAGAGCACTTGCCTAGCAAGCATGTGGCCCTGAATTCAAATTCCAGTGCTGCCCTCAAAAAACCTGATAAGAGTGTATTCACTCAAATGAATAGCCTTTTAGACAATTATGGAGTCATTCCATTAATTTTTAGATGTGAATCAAAGGTGATCTCAAAATCAAATGACATGTATACCAATTTGGATAGAGCTAGTGCCTTAATACTTTTTTTGTTACTGAACACCACAGACTCCTTTATAAATGGTAAAGGTTTGTTGGGCTTGCAATTATGAAAACTAGAAAGCTCAAGGTCTGGCAGTGGCATCTGCTAAGAGCCTTTTTGCTAGGGACTTTCTGCTCTGCAAAAGTTCCAAGGCAGTGTAGGGTAGCACATAATTACTAATATCTCACAATGAGGATTAAATTCCCACATGAGTTTTGGTGGGGCCACTTGAACCATAACAGCCAGTAAAAGGTTTTGTACCTTGGAGTGAAAGGACTACTACATAAGTTTGTGACTCTCGCAAACCTAGGATCACCTAGGGAAGTTTTTCAGGGGATTCTAGCATGCAAACAGGGATGGGAGCCATTGGGTTATTACAACTAATGAAGCCAATTAATATAATCTCACTTTAAACCTAGGAATTAGCATGGAGGAGACCCAATGTCTAAGTGATCAGAAAGAGTGTTACTTTAATGGTAAGACTATGCATGAATAAACACAAGTGAAAATAGCAGTAGAAAATAAATATTCTTCATCTACTGGTGTAGCAGGGAGGAGGATCGGAAGAAAACACACTAGGCCTGAGTCTTGAGAAAGTAACAGGGAGGTAGGGATGGCATAGCAGAGAGATAAAACCTGAGGAATCCAAACATGAGCAATGTTACATAGCAGTGAGGAGGGGAAAAGTCACGTAGCACTAGGATAAAGTAGCCTATGAAATTAAATATAACCATATATGAATTAGACCTTGCTTTCTGCTTCTGTAACCTGCTTGCAAGAGTATATAAGGTGAGACCCCCTCTGTTCTTGAGGCTCAGCCTTTGGACGTGAGTCTGCTGAGTCTGTGCTGGCACAGTAAAACATTGCTTCCTGCAGATTCCTCAAGAGTCCCATATCTCAGCTAGCAACCTCCTGCAACACTGGTACAAATGAAAAAAGTATAGGAAATCAATCAAATAATAATATATCACTTCCCTTAATGTGCTCTACACAGTATTAATGAATGTTACACAGGTGAGAAAATAAGGCAATGAGAGGGTGAGTAGAGGAATTGGGTGTGATGTTATAACACTTTACATATATGTTACTGAATCCTCACAATACTGAGAAGTACATGTATTATCCTTGTTGAAGAAAATGAGGCACAAAGAGTGAGATGCTCAAGAAGGCAGAGATAGTAAGACTGAAATATCAATTTATCCTACGAATGAGGAACACTGTTATTGTTCTTTTTTAAAAAGCATTGTCAGGAATTGGTGAATTCTTGGCTTTTTTACCATTTAGCACAATAATGTTTTTTTCTTGTTCTCTTAGTTAAATGAATTAGATTGGTTAATAGATTTTCTAACATTAAATCATATTGTCATAACTAAATGGGTCCCTCTTGGTGACAGTATGAGTCTGTTCTATACTACTAAATTGAATTTACTAATATATATTTTAAATTTAATATTTGACATGGTATATTGTCAATAAATATTTATGTGTAAGACTGATAGCTTATATTTTCAATATGCATTTATGTGTGAGACTGATAGCTTTATGCTCTTTGTTAGATTTCAATATCAATTTTATCCTGACTTTGGGAAAAACACAAAAAAAGAAGGGGAAAATTTAAAATTTTTTCTCTGTTCTAGAACATTCGATAAAGTATCATAATTATTTGCTCCTTGAAAGTTTTATAGAATCCATTCATGAATTCTGAGCCTGATGCTGTGTAGGAAAGTTGGCTATTTAAAAATATTCTTAATTTATTCCAGTCCAAAGAACCCAGTGAGGGACAGACAACACTCATTCTATTCTGTCATATTCTTTCTTTGCTCTTCCCAGTGACTTATTTATTCATTCATGATAACTGTAGGGGTAAAGGGAATTTTCCCTCCCTGTCTGAAGGTTTGTTGAAATAAATTCTCAATAGATTAACAGAAGAAAAGGCATACAAGTATATTAATGTGCCCATGTGTGTGGGAGTCACAAATATGAGAGGGCCAGGTGGTTGAAGCTTGAACATCCTCTTCATAGGGGAGATGGAAATAGGGGAACTATAAGCCATTTTTGAGGAATAATGAACAATTTTTAGAGGGAATTAAATGGGCCCAATGCACAGACTATAGTTTGTAAATGATTCTCTTTGAAAATGAATGGGACCAAAGAACACACAATAGCTGTGACAAAGTGTCTAGACGTGGTGACATTCCTCACCCTTCCTGAGACATGAGTTAATTTTCTCTGGCTAATGAGATGCTAGGGAGGGGACTAGAAGGCAGTTGTCCTCCCTTGTGTTGGATCCCCTCTTTAAGCAGATAAGGAAAACACAGAGAAAAATCTCTCCCTGTGTTGGGTGGGGGTGGGAGTCAGGGAATAAAAATGGATGGTCAGAGAGACATTATTTTTGTGGCACCTTATAAGGACTTCCATTTTCCTTTAATACGAAGTGCTCAACTTAGTATGTCAAAGAGCTACAGTTGTTTTCTGAGCCTCAACATAACTGAGTGCTTATTTTCTCCTCATCCAAATCAGGATTGGCCCCATCTCTGTGCCTAACGTGCTTGAGTGCGCTCTCAGTACAATTGGGCACCTGATGTAGATTCGGTGCATTTGCGGGCAACTTTGAAGTTAAAAACGTCCTCAACTTCCTGAAGTTGCCATTCGTTTTTCTTCACTGTTTCTCCTACTTCCTCTTTCCCAGCCATTTAATCAGATCCCTTGTGCTAGAGCAGGTAGCTGGGCTTGCAGAACTAGGTGGGGTGGGGTGGGGGAGGGAGAGTGGAAAACTATCATAAACCTTCTTGGGAATTACATTTTTCCTGTCTGGCCTCCTCCCACCCCAAAAGGCCTACTGTTCTTCCGAGCCATGGTTTGAGCCTGCTGTTCTAGAATGTTCCACAATGCAACTATTTCTTTCCTGCAGAGGTCATGAAATATAGATTTTGGCTTTCCGGTCTTGTTTAAAGATCTTCATTTCAGTGAAATACCAATCCAGAAGCTACTTTGAAAGATGTCATATGCTGTCCCCAGCCTCGGTTTAGGAATAACTTGTGCAAAAGCCACAATTGCTCTTCTTCACAAAGCCTCTACTGTGGTTTTCACACATCACCGTTAACTTGAGCAGTCTTTCCCCTTTCTTACAGGAGTAAGAGAAAGTATTAGCACTAAGTCAGCTCTGTTCACATTTCCGGTTTCAGAGGAGTTAACTTTGAAAATGCAGTCCTCTTCATTGTTCACCAACTTTGTGAAGGATACTCCAAAACCTACCCCACTGCTGGAAACTTCATGTGTGTTCTGACCTGAAAACGGACATTCTGCTCCCAGATGGAGGTAGATCTTGAGATAGGATTTTGTAAAGCAGCTGCTAATAGGAACATTGACAATGTATAAAATGCATTAAATCTTGAATCCGGTCACATGAGTGAAATTCTTGCCTGACATTTTGTATCTGGTGATTATGTAACAGAACAATTTCCAAAGACATCTTTTAACAGAGTTACTTTCACCTTCTCTTCCTCAGTCTTTTCCCGAGTCTTTTGGCAACCCATCCCTTCCACGTGGTATTCTAAATGCTAAAGAAAATCCTCTGCATCACTCTCTCCTCTCCTCAACTCTTATGAATTGACTTAAAGCCAGTGACTGTCTCAAAAGCAAATGCAGATGCTGGCCCCAGGAGCCAGATCAAGACCCTTCTCCAGGAGGAGACCCTCCAGCTTTGGAGAAAAAGACCCTGTCGGGCAAGGGAACTTCCTGCCCATTGTCTCACTGTACCCCTTTTCTCTCACACTAGCCCTTCATGCCACCAAACCTCCTAAAATAAAGGCTTGAGGTGAAAAAGAAGCCCCTCTGTGTTCTTCAGGGCTGGCTTTAAATAAACCTGATTCCTTCCAGCAAATTCTGTTTCCCAAGTCTGAGTCTTTGGTCGAGTGACAGGAACCTTTAATTCCTGTAACAGGTATCAGTGCTATGAACCTGGAAGTCTGGGTGAAGAAGTATGCAATGTTGTAAAAGAAGAAAAACACCCTTGTGATTCCCCTGCTGTACAGCTCAAAGGTTCTGGAAGACTCCTTTTACTACAATACACATGACTTTACTTGAATGTAGAAATTCATGATCTCCCAAAATCTTTTGCTATCAAAATTGTACCCCTCCCCTTGTCTAGTAAATTAGCCTGAAATGGTCCCTAATTAAGACAGTGGTGCCTTTTTAAAGCAAGTTTCTTACCTACAATTAGTTGGTCCTTAATCCTCCTTAAACTTCTTCTCTCTGTCCTGTGATGAGTGGAAAGGGTCAGGGAAGGAGGGGACTGTGAAATCCTAAGGGGTCCCCAGAGCTCTGTTCCCTGACCCCTTCCTTCCCCCTATGGAATTCCCCGGCTTCCACACCTCCAGTCCTTGTCAGCATTGATAATAGCCACACCCCAACCCTCCCAGGCAGGAGAGGGGTAGCTGTAAGGCTTCCTGGAGATTTTCTCCTCAGATAACCTTCCCAGGAGGATTTGCACTTGAAAATGAGACCTAGGAAAGAAGCCCATCACTGCATAGAAGCCTGTCCTCTGGGAGACCTGGACATAGCCTCAAAGGGAAGGTGTCACCTGTATGGAGGAAGTAGAAGGTTATCCTTAGGAAAGGGGGAGGGGAAACAGGGCCAGGACTCTTCGGCATGCCACACCCCACCTTTCTTTTTCTTTTTCTCATTTGTTTCTAATTTAAGAGGTCACATTTGTTTCACCAAGATCTTCTTTGCTGACTTGTTTTTGGACATTTTCAGCATTCCTCTTGTTTTGCTTCTAAATGGTTTCATCCACTTTTTCTCTTGTTTCTCCATCTCTTTGTCTCTCTGAATATTTCCTGATGTGTCCTGTTCCTTGTCCCAGAACCATATCATTCTGTGGGTGCCAAGCCCCCATACCTACAGAGTCTTGCTGTTGGCCCTGGCTCTTTTCATTGGGTGGCACTAATTTTGGGACAAGGAGCCCTTTCCAGCCTCACCATAAACCACCACCACATAGAATCCTCCTTGTAGAGAATGTGAGAAGACAGCCCTAGGAATTAGCTATGTCTTGCCTAGAGTTAGGACCAGGTCATGAAAGGACAGAAGTTGGAAAGAGAGCTAGCAGGACTCTTTCAACCCTGCTTGCCTTTTGCAGAGCACAACAGCCTGGCTTGAAGAAAAATGCTCCTAGTGACAGAAAATGCTTCATCCAGTTTGACATCATCTTAATTTAACTAGTTACATCTGCAGATACTATTTCCACAGTCACAAGTTCCATGTGGAATCTGAATGGGAGAGGACACTATTCAATCCTATAAAAGTGTCATTCCCACTGCCTATTTGAACTTGCTTCTCATGTGGTTGGTTCCTCCATGTCAGAAGGGAGGTCTCCAGTTATCAGCAACCCTGGAATGATAAGGGGCACCAGGACTTCCTGATCTTTCTAGCCCAAAAATATCTTGATGTGAAAATGGAGGGCTGTTGACTTACATGCGGATATGCTCTAGTGGGAGCCGTTCCAAACTGATACTGACATGGCACAGTTTATTATGGGACATTATGGAAGAGAGAAGTTCTCAATGTCACTTATTCGCAGGGGATCAACTGTGGCATTACAGCTCTTGGAAGCTCATGGTAATTATTTTCCAACTCCTTATCTGTGAGTAAAAATCAACATCAAGTCATTCTCATTCTTACTCTAGAAACGACCTGCTTGCAGGCTATCGGGAGTGTATTCCTTTACTAATAAACTGCTATCATTTCCACTATTAAAAAATCAACATGGATGCAGAGAACGAAGGAGACCTTACAGATAATTTCAAGCTAACACTCACACACACAGTTTAGGGACACTGTCAACTTATTTTCACCAAGGTGGAACTATGGGAGCATCCTATTTTTGTCATGATATTTGCACTATGGGGGTAGTAAATATACCTCTGTGTCAAAACATATTTAACTCTAATCCTAAATCTTTGCATATAACCCTTCCACTTCCCACTCCACTCCCATGGTCCCTGTGTTACATCTTGTGCTGAGAGATTACCTTCCACTTAAATCTTACCATTTAATTTAATCTCTCCACCTCCTTTTGCACCACCACCATCTCCCACTCAACCAGAAAAAAGTGCCTCCTGCCCCTAATGTTTCCTTAATCATATGCAGAGATGGCTGAATGGTCTTTGCCAGGCTGCTGAGTCAGAGGCCTGGATGGGCCAGCTTTGGTTCTAATGAAGTGACTCAGGAAGGAAGTGCAAGTGAGATGGGTGCACAGTGCTGTCAGGGGGTGGGAACTGAGGCTGCCTAGAACACCCAAACTCTACCCCTGCGAGAGGTGGCCCACTTCCTGGAAAAGCACATTGGGCTGCAAGTCAGGAGTCCTGGGCTGGTTTCCACTCCACCATTCATTTGCTACCTGATCTTGGTAAGTCATTCCCTTTCTCTGAGCTTCAATTTCCCCGTTTATGATCTCCTGAGTCAGGTTCAAACTAAGAAGACAAGTCCCCTGGGAGGATACCTCAGAGATGCCTTGGGAGCAGAGGGCTCATTTCAAAAACACCCCCCTCACACACACACACACACACACACACACACACACACGTAGCCAGAAAGGAGGGATCCTAGAAGAACAGCTCGAGCCTAGGGTAAGAACTGAAGAGGCAGCCTGGCATAACAGGAGGGAGAGAGAGAGAGAGAGAGAGAGAGAGAGAGAGAGAGAGAGAGAAGGATTCAGGAGGTAGGATAAAATTAACTGGGGATCTGAGGGAAAAGCTATGTGGAAGGGTTTGTGGACATAGGAGCTACATGCTAGCTTGGTGACATTCTGGAACCCTGGGGAGCTGGGGAGAATGCAGAAGACAAGCTGAGACTGGAGCAAGGGAAAAATAGGCTAAAACTACACAAGCAAGTCTTAAATGTTCAATCATGTCTGATTGATTTTTTAAAAAGGAAAATGGGTGCTAATAATGTACCTACCTGCAGGACACTTAATCCCTGACACACTTAACCCTGGAACTAGAAGGTTGTTTTTTACTTAAACCTGCTATTCTGTGTTCTAATGAAGGGCCCATTGGAAAAACTTGGGACTATGCAGAGCCCAGAGCCAGGCTTTGGTTCCTAGCATACAGGCTCAAGAAGAGAAAGAGCCCCTGACCTCCAGTCTCCGGGTCCTTCACAAACTATTCCCTATACCTGGAATACATTGTTCCCTAACCTAGATATTTTCCTAAGAGCTCTGATGTTACTTCTTCGAGGAAGTCTTCCCTGACCTTCTTACCTCTTCTTCACTCTCCTCCTTCTTCATGCTTCCTTATCCCCCGTGCACCACTGCACTGTGGCCAGTTCCTTGCTTTTCTATCTCCTTAACTAACAGTCCTTTCTTACTTTGGATCCCAGACCTAGCAAATATTTCAGTGCTTGCCAAGTGCTGGATAAGTATTTGATGAAAGGATATTGACACTTGGTATCAGCCACAAGTTTCCTCGAGCAGTCTTGCCATGGGAAACATCAATGGGAGAACTTTTTGGAATGATATAGAAAGAGCCACGGGGCAGTGTCTTTCTGCTAGACACAGAGCAGTAGATGATAAAGTCATTCAGAGATGCTATAGCGTCCAAGAGCCCAGTTTCTTCTAGAGGCCTTCTGAAGCAGGAATCCCCTGTTGTGTTTGCAGGGAGGGTGGGTTGTAGTTGGTCAGGGGACAGAATCTTAATTCTAAGACACAACTTCAGAGTTCTTTCCTTGAAGCTAGAGAAAAGAAATCACATTCTCCTTCAGATATTAAGTTACTGACTGCTTCAAGAACACCCTTTTCTCACCCTCTTTCCAGGCGTTCCAAGAAAAGCAGAGAACACTGATCAAGTACTGTGTCAGACACAGAGGAGAGTCTTGCATAATTTTCTCCTCTAACGCTCAGGACAACCTTATGAAGTAGAAGGTATACTATCCTTGCTTTTTAGAGAAGCCAACTGAGACATCAGAAGTTCAAATAATTCACCTAAGAGTTCATAGCAAGTAGAATAGTCCAGAATGTCTGCTAACAAGTTCTAGCTATTTCCATCACTCAACTCTGCCCCTCCAAAGGATTGCCACACTCAAAGAATATTCCCTAGTCTGGTTAATGGTATTATTATTTTTTTTTGGAAGTATTGGGGTTTGAACTCAGAGCCTCACACTTGCTAAGCAGGGAGGCTATTATTTTCAAGCAATGTTTTAAAACAGTAATTATTTTATAATTATGGAAGCTCTTGCCACCATGGATGGCAAATGAGCACATGCAAAGATGCCAACATCATTAGCCAATCAGGATATGTAAACCCGAAGCACAATGAGATGATAGTACAGACCTGCTGGAATGACTGAGATAAATAATACTGATGATACCAAGTGCTAGTAGAAGAAAGAGCAACTGTAACTGTCAGTCAAAACTCATCTTTGGTGACAGAAGGCAGAATAGTTGTTATCCTTATGAGCAAGAGAGATGATTAGAAGACAAGGTAAGGGGCTTCCCAGGTGCCAGTAAAGGTCTACAATATGGTGATGATTGTAATGAGTGTGTCTACTTTATGAAGATTCATTAAGCTTACGACTTGTGCACTTTTCCTGAATGTAAAGGTTTCCTTCAATATGAAGCTTGTCAGAATTAACTTATTATAAAGGTAAAATTGCTCATTATAAAAGTAGTGGAAAGATTACAGTGGATATAGAGCAAAAAGTGGAAGTCACTCCCCACACCCCAGTATTAGCTGCTGTTATTTGCATTTCTTGTCTATCTAAGCACATCAATAAATGTAGCCCTTTTTTCTTACAAAAAATTGATAGTAGGGTCAGAATGTCCACAAATCAGACACAAAGAGGAAAGGTCATCTTCAAGACCTGGAATGGAGGTAAGCAGCTGACACAAATAGAGATTAAGGACAGTAGTCACATTGTCAAAAGCAATGCCTGAAAGCAGGCCACATTCCAAACATCCCCACTGCCAAGTGTGTTTCTCCATGCTGAAACTCCTTACTACCTTCTCCTGCTGAACTTTTGGAATGCCACAGGAAACATAGCCAAGCAGAAGGTTTGTGCAGAGGGCAAAATTACAGACTAGAAAAGCCAAGGAGAGCAGAGGAACACTGGATGTTGGGATTTGTCAGTGGAGTGCTGCAAGTCTGGATGCAAGGTTTGAACAGGTGCCTCTTCTTCCAGGGAGTCTTCTATCCATCCCAATATCCTGGCTGGGTAGGTACTCCTCCTTACACAGCTTCTGCGTTTGCCACTACTGAGGCACTTTTCACGCCTTTTATGGTTGTCTGCTCATGCGTTGGTCAATGTCTGTAAACTGGAAACTACTGGAAAGTCAGAGACTATTCTCTTGTTTTTGTGTCCCCAGGGTCCGTCTCAGCACTTGGCCCCCAAAAGGCACTCAGTGAATGTTGACTTGAACAGGTGAACTGACTCAAAGTATCCCATGAAATTGCTTCTTACTAACCTAGCCAATAAATGGAGTGTCCTGGATGGAGACACAAAAGATCACATCATCTTTGACTTTCTGCTACAGATGCACGTGGAGAATCTCACATGGCACAACTCAAATTACTGAGGCTAGATGGGACTTTGCATTGGAAACTTTAAAATGAGCTATCTGAGAACTGGATGGAGTGGTTCATACCTGTAATTCCAGCCATGCTGGAGGAGTAGGTAAGACTATCTCAGTCTGAGGGCAGCCCAGGAACAAAAGCATGAAAAAATAACTATCTGAAAAATAGCTCAAGCAAAAAGGGCCTCAGGTGTGGCTCAAGTGATAGAGTGACTGCCTAGCAAATGTGAAGCCCTGAGTTCAAAACCCCAGTACCACCTCAAAAAATAAATAGATGTGCTATCTGGTTTTGAAGAGAGTGTAGCACACAAATCATTTACTGTGTCTGATTAATGGAAAATTATAAGTCTTACCTCATCTTCCTTTGAGTGTGATGTGTTTGGTGTAACATGTTGATTGATGAAAAAATGTGAATTTTAGCTTTCCAGATCCTATGAAACATTTGAAAAGAAACAAAAATGAAGAAGTAAGTACAGGGTTATTTGTTGCAGCATTTAAAAATATCATCTGATTAGAAACAATCTAAATGTTCATCAGTAGAGTACTAGTTAAATAAATTATGGTGCATCATTCACACAATGGAATACAGTAATCCCCCATCAAAAGGAGAGTTTCAGCACCTCCAGTGGATGTCTCAAATCATGGATAGTACTTAGTCTGTTTTCTGTTGTTGAAGATCTGGCACTGGGTAATTTATTAAGAAAAAATGCTTATCTTAGCTCATGATTTTGGAGGCTCAGAAGTCCAAGATCAGGCTCCTGCACCTAGAGAGGACCTATGTTAGCCAGCTTTCTGATGATGGGACACAACACTTGAGAAAACCAAGTTAAGGGAAGAAAGGTTTCTTTTTGGTTTCACAGTTTTCATCTATGCTTGCTTGGCTCCATCGCTGTGGCGGGGAGCTCTTTGTGGTTAGTGAACAGAGAGAGGAAAAGGAGAGGAAGGGATTAGGGACAAAATAGATCCTTCAAGGTCCCGCTTCTTCCAGTTAGGCCCATCTCCTGTTTCTGCTACCTCCCAACACCACCATTAGCTGGTTTTAGCACATGGCCTTGGGGGACATTTAAGATCCAAACCATAACAGGGCCTCATGCTGCTTCAACACATGGTGGAGAGAAGAGGAGAAGGGCAAACAGGCATATTTAGAAAAGAGAGCATGAGTGGTGGCCTTACTTTATGACAACCCTCCCCCTGGGAAGTAACATAATCCCACAACAGCAGCAACTCATCCCAGAAAGACATTAGTCCATTTATAGGGGCGCTACCTCTACAGCCAAAGCACCTCTCACTAGTTCCCATATCCCAACACTGCCAAATTGAGAAATTAAAAGTTCCAACACATGAATTTGGAAGGACATGCTCAAATCACAGCAGTAGAGAACCTATGTGTATTAAAATACATATTTATGATAGCATTTAAATGATAAATTAGCTACAGTAAGAAGTTAACAACTGGGCTGTGTGTGGTGGTGCTTCATCTATAGTCCCAACTACTTGTGAAGCAGAGATAGGAGGATCACAGTTCAAGGCCAGACCTGGCAAACTTAACACAAGACCTTATCTGAAAAACAAACTAAAAGTAAAAAAGATGGGGGGCATGGCTCAAGTGGTAGAGAGCTTGAAGTTCAATTCTCAATACCATGAGAAAACAAGAAATTAACAATCATAACTGATAATAAAAGAACAATTATGACAATATACTCTAATAAAAGTTATTTAAAACTTCTGAATTGTTTATTTCTGGAATTTTCTATTTAATATTTTTGGGCCATGGCTGAATGAAAGCGTAGAAAAAGTAAAACTTTGGATAATGGAAACTACTGTACTATGCAGTTGTAAAAAAATAAGGAAGTATTTTGTTGACATGGACCAACCACCAAGATATATTGTTAAATAAAAAAACCAAAGAAGCCAAACTGGGTTTTTGTGTTAAAGGGTTTAAAAGAGTATCTAAGCCCTTGCTTGAGTGTGCACATTAAGTCTCTGAAAGACACACAAGAAATTGACAAGACTGGTTGACAATGGGAGAGTTTGGCTGCATATTATTTTGCATCCTTTGCTTTTTAACCATAGAAATATTATAATACTTAATAAAAAAATGTAAAAAGGAAACCATAACAACCATGAGGAAAAAGAAAAGGTGACATCAGTGTGACTGACCAATTTAGAGGGACACTGGGAAGCAAGAAAGGCAGTGCATTTGAACTAAGAGAAATCAGAACACAAAACCTTGCAACTCAAGAAACGAAGAAGGATGAGTATATTTTCCCAAAGAAGCACCAATCTCCGTCAATAAATATGGAGAGCGGCCATGGGCTGGAAGGCAGTCATTAAGGTTATCATTAAAGAGCTTCAGTGAAAGCAGCTGGGACAGGTGGGCCCTTCCCCCTACTCTTCCTTTCCCTTACAGACCTTTCCTTAGCAACCGCATTTGACTTTTGCCCTTGGGCTAAAGTTGTCTGGAGAGGGCTCTAGAGAGGGTGCTGAGACCTCCAGAGCAGATGGGAAGAATAACCCAAAAGGAAAACCAACATCAGTCAAGAGTGAAAGCCTCTAAAGGTCTCCACCCCCCAGAGAAAAGTCCTCCTTACCTTATCAGTTGTGGGGTCGCTAGTCTTCCTGCCTCTCCACCCACATAACTTAAAGAGAAACCTGTCTGTTGACAGGCGCTACCCACTTAAACAGAACCCACAGTCAGCACTCCCATTCTGGAGAAAACCTTGTAGGGGAAACATGTTAACACAATTGCAGAGGAAGCCCATAATACCCATAATAATCAGGATGATTTTCTGGTCACAAATATGACCAGAGAACTAAGGATCACCAGGCATTTCAGGAAAACTGTCAATGTGAAAGAATGAAACAAGATAAACAAATGGAACTGACTCCAGAAGAAAAAGAAATAATTAAAGGAATGGAAGAAAATCTGAAACAAATACATTCTGATTTGTTTCTTCAGAGAGGCTGGCCAGTGTTATGCTTCTAGCTTCAAGTGTTTTACAACTTCCCCTTCTGTCCTATTAAAAGAAAATTTAGTAATTTGGCAAATATTTACTAATTCTTTACAATGTGTTGGGAGCCAAGGATTCTGAAAAATGTTTACAGTTTGTCTTATTCCTCTAGGAGTGAATGACAAACTGTCAGAAAAATCAGTTATGATATATGGCAAGTACTATGATAAATTAAGCACAGAAGAAGGTACCTTGTCATCTGGGAGGGGGTATTTCACTTCAATATTAATGGATAAAAGATGAAGGAATCAAACAGGGCAAAGACGCTCACGCCTGTAATCCTAGCTACTCAGGAGGCTGAGAGTGGGAGGATGGAGGTTCAAGGCCCACCTGGGCAAAAGTTCTGAAGACCCTCTCAACCAATTAAAAAAACACTGGGCATGGTGGTGTGCACCTGTCACCCCAGCTATGTGGGAAGTGTAATTAGGAGGATCTCACTGCAGGCTGGACAGGGTATAAATGCAAGACCCTATTCAAAAGTACCAAAGCAAAAAGGGCTGGGGGTGTGGCTCAAGTGGCAGATCACCTGTCCCCACCCCCAAAAAGATTGAGGATATCAACAGGGAACAGCATGAATAAGCACAGCACATTTAGGAAAATAAAACTTGCTTAATATCTTTATATGCAGTGCTGAGCAGGAATGAATTGTGTAAGATGCAGAGAGAAGTGTGGGCAGGGGTCAACTCATTTGTCATGCTAAGAATCAAGACTTTATCCTCTAGGCGTGAATCTTCCAGATATATTCAAGGAAAAAATAGTCTTTGTGAAGCTCTTCATAGAACAAATAAAATACTGATAAATTTAACTCTTTCATACATACTGGAAATAATTTTCCTTGCAGAAAATATGACTGTGTTCTAGGTTATCTATATAAAATCACAACCACAAGCATATTCACACCAAAACACCAAAACAAGTTGTTGAAGTATAATACATTTGAAGAAATTTTTCCCTTAATACTTGTTTGCTACAGATCAGTTACTAGCTAGAAAATAACAGAGGCTGGAGGGAGTGGCTCAAGTGGTAGAGATCCTGAGTTCAAACCCCACTATTACAAATAAATAAATAAATAAGCATCAACAGAAAAGGATGGCAGAGATTTAAGAAAATTCTGGATAAAAATAACTGAAAAATGAGACAAATCACATCATTGATTCTTTCTGTCAATTAAGAAAAAGATGGTCAGTATTTGGTTTTAGCCACAGGCACTTCTATGTACTTCTATGTACTACTATGTACTGCTAGACTTTTCCTGGACACTAAGCTTGAGAGTTGTTCCTGGAGGTGTTAGGCAGGGGACCCAGTACAGTGGCCAGTCCACTACTTGCTGGACAGAGGTAGGTACAGGAGGGTCTGACACAGAGGGCTTCTGATATAACCACATAGCAGAAAGTGGAGCTGAAGCTTGGAAATTGGAAAAAGAAGCCAGCTGTTGCATCATGCTAAAAGACTGGGCAGAAACAGGACAGGAGAAAGGGGGAAGCTTCATTGATTAAAGTACAAGCAGGGCATTCTGGAGCTTTTGCCATTCACCTTGAACTGCCAGGGCACAGGACAGTATGCTTCCTCGGGTCTGAGATAGAGTCTCAAGAGGTCAACTAAGATTAAATAATATGGTTATTTAAAAGATTTGGAATTATACACGTGTATGGAAGTATCACAATAACTACTCCCCCACACCCACGCACACACATTGCAGTTAAAACATGCTAATAAAAATGTGGAAAAACAAAACAAAAGGATTCGGAATTAACATTCTGCTGGCAGTGTGGAAGATAGATGGGGCAGGGCAGGAAAGAAAACAAGAAGATAATTTAGGATGGCAGTAAACCACAAAAGACGATGTGTGTGCCTGGATTGGGATGTTGGCAGGTTCATCATGAGAAGTGACAGCAGTCATGAAGGTTTGGGGAGGAAGAAGCTACTGGAATTGGGTTGCAATCTGGGGTAAGAGAAAGGAGGGAATCATGGCTGATTCCTAGATCTCTGGCCTGGGCAATTTGGTGCCTGGTAAGACCATTCACTGAGATAAGGAGGAGCATTTCCAACTCAAAACGGTGAAGAAAGAGGAAAGGGAAGGAAAGGAGAGGAAAAGAAAGAAAAGAAGGTAGATAGGGAATAGCAGCAAAGTTTCAAGGGGTGAAGGATTTTCTAAGAGGCAGAAGTGCTCAGTGGCCTGTGAGCTGGGCAAGGGAAAAATGAATTATTAATTAGGTGATATAAGTTCCTAAAATTGGAGTATGAAACAAATTTATATTTGAGTATAAATAAGGGGAGAACCTTAAATTAGGATTGTTTGAGTAGGACATGTCATGGAGAGCCTATAAAATAACTGGTTAAAATAAGATTAATTATTTCACAATGGATCAGTACTTCACCACATTGTACACTTTAAATGCATACAATTCATATTTTCCAACTACACCTTAATAGAGCTGGAAAACAAAACGGGAGAAAGAATATGTGGTACAGAATTCAAGGGTGGAGAGTATTCAGAAGGATGACGACAGAATAATAGGTCAACAGAGACGTCACTAAAAATGAATTCTAAAAAGTATTTAGTCAAAATTATCATTGAACTGGTAAGAGTAGGAGCAGTTTCAGGGGTATTTTGTAGGCAGAAGTCAGACTGCAGGAGGCTGGAAAGTAAGAAGGGGAGACAGGGAGGTTGGACATCACTCTTTCTTGAGGCTGGTCACATAAACAGATTCTGACGTTGTCTGCATCTCTGTGATCCCTTGGCATCCTCTCCCTCTGGGCTTGGCTGAGTGGATGTTTGCAGGGCCCCTGCAACTGGGGCATTCTGTAATTGTATGAAACTGGTCTTGGGGAAGGACTTGAGGTCATTTGGGCCCTCCTGATAATTTTTCCTTCAGTAGAACTCAGACCAATCATCTAGGAACCAAGACCCCTGATTTACTAATCCAAGCTTATCATATATACTGAAGCCAACTACTTGGCAGACATTGTGAAAAGCTACACAGATCTGGGCCCCCGGACAGGATGCCGGGGCGTGGGAGGGGAAGAAAGCAGGTGCTAACTACACAGACAGCATGCCTATCAGAGCAGTTTCCTATTTGTCTTCTAAAACGATTTTATAGGAATCACAAAAGCAATCTTATTACAGTTTCATGGGATTTCCACAGCTGCATTTAGTTGGAAGGCCATCTGATAAGATGGCACAAAAGACATTCAGAGCTGTGTGATCCTGCACACCTCAATGATTCAACCCACGGTCTCGACTCGAGGTGCTTTTGATGATACAGTTGTCTGTCTGTTTTTTTACCAGTATATAAAGAGCTAACAATTATTTGGAAAACTTCTATCTTAGGCTAAGCAAATTCTAAAAAAGTAGGGATGAGAGTCATCTATTGCCAAACATGGTTCAAATCTCTTTGGTGCACATCTTTATCCTATCTTCACAGCAGCCTGGGGGCTATAGGGAAACCGAAGTCTAGAGAGGAAAAAGTGATTTGTCCTGGCCCAGAGCAATTTACTGATAGGGAAAAGACTAGAATCCATGTCTCTCAGCTGCAGCCCATTTTCCTTTTCCTGAACCATTACATCTACACCAGTTATCTGACAGATCAGCGTTGACAGGTAACAAGGCTAAAACAAGCTACTATTCCTACTTTCGCTTCAGTCCCAGAGTTTTGGCCTGATTTCCCCTAAAGACCCTACTTGCCTTTGCCTTTGAAAAAAGATACTATTTTTCTTGCATTATCTTTTGCAGCCAAATTTTGTTTTTTTATTTCATAAATGTTAGGACTTTTTTTGTGCTTGGTGGTATGTAGTCTTGACTTGCAAAGCTTTGGGGATTTCATTGAGTTTAGAGATTCAAGAATTAGCAATTACTACTGGCACACCAATCGTAAAATCAATCCACATTTTTGTTAATATTTGTTTCTTTCCCTTGATACCAAGTTCCCGCTTTATATTAGTAAGATTGAAATTGAAATAAGTATATTGCTGGTGGATTAATTTGTCACTTTCCTTGAAACTGGCGAACCCCAAAAGTTAGACAGCAATAGGAAAATACTACCATTGTCTGTTAAGAAGTCTATGACATTTCAAGGCAAGAATGAATGTACGGAAGAAGAAACTTGTTTCTTCTTTACTAACAAAAGGGAAAGCCTGGAAGTGAATGATATGGGCGTAATTTAAAAAAAAAAAAAACCAACAAAAAGCTTTACGTAACTTTTTTTGCTGGGAGAGAAGACTACGAAGCACATTTTCCAGGAAGTGTGGGCTGCGACGATTGTGCGCTCTTAACTAATCCTGAGTAAGGTGGCCACTTTGACAGTCTTCTCATGCTGCCTCTGCCACCTTCTTGGTCAGAAGATACCATTTCAACTTTAATCCAGCATGATCGAAACGTACAGCCAACCTTCTCCCCGATCTGTGGCCACTGGACAGCCCATCGGCATGAAAGTTTTTATGTATTTACTTACAATTTTTCTTATCACCCAGATGATTGGATCGGCACTTTTTGCTGTGTATCTTCATAGAAGGTTGGACAAGGTAAGATGAACAAAGCCTTTATTAATTAAATTGGGGTCCTTATTGATTTGTGGTTTGGTGGATTTTAATTCTACCCAAATGATGGATAATGGTAGAAACCAAAATAGATTAAGGGTTTTACGGCATAATGTATGTGTTGTAGTCAGTGGGCTCTCGTATTCTTGCCTCTGGTGACATTCTTGGGATCTGGAGTCAGACTCAAGGGTCCAAATCTAGGGTTCAAATCTTGGCTCTGCCCTGACCAACTCTGTGATCTTGGGCAATTTACATTTCTATGCCTCAGTTTCTACAACTGAGAAATGGGAATGGTGCCCATCTCATAGATTAAATCAGCCTAGCCTTGCAGAGTGCTTAAAACAGTGCCTAGCACAGTAAATGCTTGTGAGCACTAGCTGTAATTCTTCTCTAAAGTTTTACTTAAAAAGCAAACTATTTTTTTTCCAATGGAGACTTTTTCCTTTTAAATTTCCACCTAGAAAAGGAGAGCATCAATTTGAGCTGAAATTTCACAGTGCTTCAGATTAGCAAAGACAAGTTCCCAAATGTGCAGTTTTTTAGTAAAAATGTTGCTGTCTGTATAATTCTTCAAATGCCAATTGTATTAAGTTGCTCAGTGTCGCGCTGAGAGGTTTTCCGTTCATAACTGACTGGATTTACAGGAGCAAAAGCAGAGAGAGTCACTTAGCAAGTCGTTTTGCATTATTGGAAAAGTTAGCTTCTGGATTGATTCTGGTTCCCAGGATTTGTCCACTTCCATTGAGGGGCGTTATTGGCTTTGTTGACAAAACACAACCATAGATGAAGGAGAAAATTAATCAAGTATCTAACTGTCCCTTAAAGTCTGGAAACGGAACTGTGACCAGGCATAGCATCTGGGTGACTGTATTTTCTCTGGGCCCCTTGGCTGTCCTCTCTTGAAATGCAGACCTAGATTCAAGGTCATGAAGTTTTCTCTTAGCTAAGGCCAGGTAGCAAGGGTGGAGGTAAGCCATCAGGCTACTTCAATTTTAGGTTTCACTGCTGAGGAAAGAGGTGGGCTCCAGGCCTGGTCACTTGTTTGTTTGTGTTTGGCCTGCTAGACTCTTTTGATCAAACGCCTGGCCTCCAAAGGGGAAAATAGTGAGCTGGGTAGACATGCCATGACATTTAGGCGTGCCCTTGATGACAGCCAAAGCCACTAGTTAACTGGACCTTGGGTCAAATGTTAAAAATCTACTCTTAAAACAAGAAAGTGGTACGGAATTAGTTGATGACACAAGTGAATTCCACACATTTAATTACAAAGACATTGGGAAAGAAAATATGTTGTTAACTTTCAGGATGGGAATGATTTGTTTAAAAATGCAAATGTTTTATACAAATGCTAAAGTTAAGAAAGGAGAGAGATATAATTAGAACTCGAATTAATGAACACACATCAGAAATTAACTCTTTTGAAAGTACTACATCATGAACACTAAAATGAAGGGCAAATTAGCTCAGCAGAAAACTGTCATGGGCGGATGGGAACCCTATGACAATTATAGACTATTGCTGCTCTGGTACATTGAAACGAATATACATTTTGTGATAACAGTTCTTTAGAATAGCTGTGATTTCTACCTAGAATTGCAGGTAATATGACCTCTTAATCGCTGGCTTTTGTAGATATTAAAATGGCAAGTACCAAATAGCAATAATTCAGTATAATATCTTATAATATTTCCCATTTATGCTCCCAAAGTCGTCCTCTGGTTGGCACCAAGGAAGTGAATGTGGAGGCAGATGTCATTAGCTGCATTCTTCTTCAAAATGACATTTCTCATATCCTTGTTATTTCAAAATAGATAGAAGATGAAAGGAATCTTCATGAGGATTTTGTATTTATGAAAATGATACAGAGATGCAACAAAGGGGAAGGATCATTATCCTTGCTGAATTGTGAAGAAATTAGAAGCCAGTTTCAAGGCTTTGTCGAGGTAAGGCATTTGGTTATTGGAAAAAGTCACTGAAAAGTTTTACCGCATTTTGTGGATTGGGAAACCAAAATTCAACAATGTAGAAGTTTTAAAAAATTGCTATACACACATATGTACAGAAATACATGTAAGGATATGCGTGTATATGGATAGGAATATGTGCATATCACAAAAAGCAAAAATGAAGCCAAAATTCTATGTAAAAGGCAAAGTTGGAAATGTGCACATTCCTACCTGATAAGAACAAAAAAGGCTCTCTTTCTGGAGAAAAATACCCACCCTGGTGGGCGCATTCACACATACTTGTGAAGTCACATATATAGCTGCCACTGAGCCAAGTTAGGAAGTACACAGAGTTTTTTGTCAGGGGCATGGTTGATGTTTTTGAGAGAAGGTCTTGCTGTGTAGCCCGGGCTGGCCTCAAACTCATAATCCCCTTGCCTCAGCCTCCAGAGTGCTAGGATTTCAGGCAAGCACCATCACACCAGGCCCAAGTTAATTTTTTTGGATTTCTGTATCTCTCCATCTAAACTTTGATGTTTTCCCACTGTGAAGCCATGTGTCATCCCCATTTTCCAGGAAACTAGTAGCCATTGGCAGCTGCCATGTTGGCAGGCTACAAGTGAAGGTATTGGAGGTGTAGGGATCCTTGAAGACTGACACAGTCTCCAGTGCTTATCTGATGGTGGCACTTCAGGTGCTGTGGAAGTGAAGTCTTTCCCTCCTACTGTGAGAAAGAGGTGCGGGGAATGGGTGATGACATTCTCAGTGCTGCTCAAACCAAACTTCATATAATACCACTTGCCCATGAAGCCAGTCTACTCTAGAGCCATGACTAACCAAAGGCAGAGCAGGTTCGAAGCCTTCAAACCCATCAAGCTGTCAGCCAGCTTAAAGTCACTAGTGACTGTTGCCTATACTGGGTACCTAAAATAAGAAATTTTAGTACTTTTTCATTAATTTGGTCACCACAGACATGAGGTGAATGGGCTCTTTTTCCGCAAGACAGAACATCAAACAATCCCTCTGCCCATTCCCCTCTCAAAACACTGAGTCAGTGCCTTTGGCTGTCAGCTCACTTAGGGGTTGTGTCCAGGAGTGCAGCTCTGAGTCAGGTGGGTGGGCACCTGAATAAAGCCACAGACATCAGTCCTCACATGCAGATAATGTATGATGTAACAAAGGAATAAGGCGCTTAACACCTTATTTCTGAACTTATTCCTGTCTGCCTTATTGCCACTGATAAGTGACAACACATTTAATCCACTAGTGAAGACTCTAAGAGCTTATTTTTGAGTCACCCACGGGGATCAGAATGTGGAACAAAACTGCCACTGGCTTTCGGGTTCTTTACACTAACCTAGGGTTTAGATGAACCTCCTAATCCTTTACTTGCCAGATGTAAACTGACTTCAGTTTCTCCAGTCCTTACAGGATTCTGGCCAGCAACATAAGGTATTGGGAGATGTTGCAAAATTTAATGTGAATAAAGTCACATTCAAAACAATAGTTAGGCTGGCAGAGTAGTTCAATTGGTAGAGCGCCTGTCCAGTAAGCATGAGGCCTTGAGTTCAAACTCCCCAGTATTAATCAATGGTTAATAATCCAAATAGCATACCAAATGTGCTCGGCTGTGTGACCTTGGCCAATCAACTTGAACTTTCTGGACCTTGGTTTTCTCATGTATAATATGAGATGGCTAAAATTATCCGTAAGGGTAATTCTATCTGACATTCTGTAATTATGCGATCAGCCTTCAGTTCCCTCCAATGGCAGCGAAGTGGGTTGCTGGGATGTTTTTCCTTCCCTCTCTTTCTTGCTGAGAGTTTTACAGTTGAACCACCAATTCCTCATGCCCTTATTTTAGGTCAGATGTGTAAAGCTTCCAGAATCATCTATCTAGGATAGGAGCAAGCAAAACAGTTTGCTTATATGAAAACAGTGACAGCTCCAAGTTTCATATTCTAAAAAGGCCCACCTTTTCAGGCATGCCACCCAGGACCTCAGTGATCTGCACCTTACCTCTACTGCAGCAGGAGTAGAACCATGGTCAGTGCCATCTGTACCTGGGATGTACACAATGGTTAGACCCAAAGTCCCCCAGCTGCCCAATCTTCCAATAATTGGCTCCCATTCACCAACAGCCATTCCCCAGAAGTTCTCACTCTCAAACAGTATTTTGAACTTTTTTTTAACCCAAGAAATCAACTAGACCCAAAGTCCCCCAGCTGCCCAATCTTCCAATAATTGGCCCCCATTCACCAACAGCCATTCCCCAGAAGTTCTCACTCTCAAACAGTATTTTGAACTTTTTTTTAACCCAAGAAATCAACTACAGAGTAACTCCAGATTGGATTTGTGCTTTCTCAGCTAGAGGCTTTCTTTCTGTGCCACAACCTGAGTCCTCCAGAATAACCTCAAGATTTTATTTCAGGGCTTCAAGTCACAGGGCTTGATGGGATCTTAGAATTTATCAAATCTAATCTCAATTCTCAGAACTGTAGTCTTCTCTCCGGTATCCTTACCAAGTGGTTACCCAATCTTGTTTAAACGCCTCTAGTGACAAGGAGCTCATTATATTTTCTGAGGCAGGTAGCCCCAAGCTATCACTTTGGGGAGAAGAAGGGATCCAGGGCTCAGTTAGGCTAAGTGGAAGCATCATTTCAAATAGCATGATTCCACATTAAGATGTACTACCCACCTGCTCCTTGCTAGAATGGTCAGTTCTATAATTTTCTGTCCACCAGTGCCGGAGATGCCTTTGAAGGCATCAAAGCATTTCCTTTTCAAGTTACAGGGCAACCCGTCCATACTGCCACATAGAGTTCCCACTGAGAAAGAAATAACTAATCCCACATTTTCTGAAAGTCAACTTTAAAAAGTCTTTCAGTTGAGGTAGAGAGTGAAACAAGAAAAAAAAAAGACTCTGGGGAGCGTGGCTGGGGGAAAGTTCACAAAAAGGCAAGGTTGAGTGCATAAAAGACAAACTTTGCTGACTTCACGTTTTCATCTTGGCCAGGCCCTGACACCAGTGCAACCACCTAGCCTAAAGTATCTCAACCTCAATCATCACACACCAGTTTTTGAAAAGACACTAAATAGTCATTTGTTTACTTATTATCTCACAAACATTTTCCTGTCACTGCCTTTTCATAGTGTGCCACTTGAGCTCAAATGGAAAGTTGAAGCTCTGAGGCCCATGTGAGCGTTTTGAGGCTCAGATTCCCTTTAGGGCTCTTTGACTTACACTTTCACACCTGGCAACTGAGTTGAGCCTACAGCCAAAACAGTCAACAGTAACAAGACAAATTCCTTCTAGGGCAGAAATGCAAAGGAAGGGCCCTGTAGACCGAGGATTCTAGGAATTGTGAAGGAGCACAGGACTTTATCAGGAGATGTGAAATACCACTGTCTTCCCTCTTGTGTTCAGAATACAGGGTGAGGAAACAAGCTGAGCCAGGCCTGTGAATGTGTTCTCCTATTTTCTACCTTTGGTTTAAGTTTTAGGGCCTTTGGGTGACCTCATACTGCTCAGTTAAGCACTCTGAGTCTTTTGTTCAGTCTCTTTAAAATAGCAGCAATAGCCTTTATCATTTTTCAGTCTTTGCTGATGAAAGTTCCTGTTAGCTTCTTTAAGTACTTCTAGCATTCCATCAGTTTATAAATAAGAAATCTAAGAAGTGTTATATTTGCCTTTGAACATCAGCAGCATTGAAAAGTAAGCTGCGTTTCCTAAATCCTGATTATTCTCAATAAATGTAGGTCATAAGGAGCAACCATCAACAAGAGGATCTTTCAAATCCATTGAAAAGAGAAACAATTTTAAATGTTCAATGGTCTTTCCATAGTCTGAGAGTTCTCTCCCAAGGTCAAACTTTCTGGTGTCTCTTCCTATGAGATTTCAGAGCACTTTTATTCTAATACATACACAACAGGCTTTATGTTTAATCATACTCCATATACCAGTTCCCAGGGTAGAACCATTTCCCCATTCACCATTATTTGTCAATACCTGTCAAAGCCAGGGAGGTCAGGGTCATAGGAAGGGTGAGTATCACAGCCTCTGGTCTGGAAAGAGCACTGGAATGGAGATAATAAGGCCTGGATTTTGTTTCCAGATTCTCCCCTGTGTTTTCTTGGCTGTCAGCTCATCTGTCAGAGCCATGGGCTCCCAATCAGTATGACAGAATTAATGAAAGCATCTTAGTGTATATGATAATCCTCACCAGAAATAGACAACAGAGTAATGACAGATGCCAAATGAATGATGCCTCTAAAACCCCATAGCAGAGCTCCTGTCAAAATGACCTTTTGCACTGATTCTTCTTTCAGAATATAGTGCTAAGCAAAGAGAAGATAAAAGAAAACAACTTTGAAATGCAAAAAGGTAGGTTGCTGTTTATCAATTTCTATGAATGCTTATAAACTAAAAGGAAGCTTTAGGGCTGATTATGTTGAATAATCCATTTTGAATCAAAAAACTTCTAGCCCCAGTAATAAAATAGGATGACAATTATCAAATCGACACCTTCCCTGTCTCTGGGATTCAGAATGACTTTATATATGTCCATATTTATGGAAAAAGCTATGTTCCTATAAGGCTAACAATACCAAGTATGGGGCTGGCAGAGTGACTCAAGTGGTACAGCACCTGCTCAGCAATCATGAAGCCCAGAGTTCAAATCTCAGTACCATCACCACCAAAAAAAAATATGAAGAAATCTCAGTATATTCAATACTTCAATCTGAACAGCCAGCCACACAGCCTGGCACCACCTTCAGAGAATGAGATGACAGAAAGTAATCATTTGCTGAAAGTGGCATTCATTACTCAGTAGCAGTAATTTCACAGAGAACAGTGCCTAATAGATCCTTTGGGATCAAGAAGTGACATTGTGACAACGTTCTAATCTTTGTCCTATTCTTGAAGTCAGAGCATCCTAAACAGTTTGGGATTAGGAAGCGAACTTGATGGTTCTCAAATCCTGCACAATCTCCAGAACATGAATCTCCCTTAAAACAGCACTGACCATCTGACCTCTGCTCAAACATGTCTAAGGATATAAGACAGCCTGGTTTATCCTTGAGCAGTTCTAATAATTACCCTGATATACTACTCAAGAGAAGTCTTTCCTCCCGAGTCCAATCTTGTTCCTGTAGTCTCTACTCACTGGATGCACTTCTGTTCTTCGTGGCCATACTAAACAAAGTATAACTGCTCTTCTACACAGAAGCTGTCCGAATATTGAGGCAGCAATCATCGCCCCCAAACTTTGATGGAACTTTTTCTTCCCCAAGCAAAACATGCCTCGTGTCTTTCACTATTCATCATATGACCCTTTTCAGGCTTTTTCCTGTCCCTGTTACCTCCTTTTCTGAAAACACCACTTTTCACTGCTTGTTTTAGGATATAGCACCCCAAAACCAACATAAAAATACCTGAAGTGACTTGAGAAGCAGAGGAGGGAAGGAGGGTTGAACACAATGCTATTGTTTGTGCAAATCTAATAACACAGAAAGAAACACACATATACAGAGATACTATTTCCTAAGGCAAACCGAGCGCTCAGAGCTTGCCTTAGTGCTGATGGGTCATCTGATTGCCATGAAGGTTCATCTTCAGAATGACTACAAGATATGTTGAGTGGTCCATTAATTACAGTGAAATTTGAGGAAATAACTGGTGTGGATGCTGCCTAATGGGCTTCAGGAAGTCATAAAGTTAACCAAACTGTTCGTTCAGGTCACATATGATAAGAAAGTCATTTCTAGTACACCTGAAAAGTTCTTAGCACCAAGCTCATAACTAGAAAAGAGAAACTGCCCCACAATTTCTATACTTTGGAGAACAGCATATTAATTAAGGAGCAAGCCTTCTACAAAAGAAATAGAAATAGATTCAATAGTTTGGCCAGGGGCTGAAGGTGTGGCTCAAGAAGAGTGCCTGATGAACAAGTACAAAGCCTGAGCTCAAACCCCAGTACCACCAAAAAAATATAGTAGCCAAATCAGACACCATAGCATCTTACTAGCTCAGTGTGTAAACACAACTATGGAGCCTACGGAGACCCCAGTGCATGGGAACTGTTCCTAAAAGCAAGGTTCAAGGTAGGTTTAATGAAGACAGTAGTTTTAGCCTGTGTCGACCTATGTAAAGTAGAATTGAGTATTGAACCATGATTAGGAAAATGGGATCAATGGAGACAGCCAATTCAAGATATGAGAAACTAACTTTCCCTTCAGTGGGAAGGACTTCAGACCATTTTATTCTTCCTATAATATAACCTATTTTAGCACCGTCTCTGTGCACAATTGTTGAGCTAAACCAAATAGTTCTGAGGGCAATTTTGTGTTTCCTTGGCCTGACCGTTTGCTTTTGGTTTCATTTCAGGTGATCAGGATCCTCAAATTGTGGCACATGTCATAAGTGAGGCCGGTAGTAAAACAGCATCTGGTAAGTCCCACAGTGTCTGAGTGACAGCCAGCCAAGGGGGAAAGCTGGGATACCAAAGCAATACAGCCTAATGATCAGGCTCCTCTCTTCTCTGGGGACCAATTTACAAACCTTTGCCCATACACCTCTCAAACACTGTCCTTTGTCTTCAAAGGGAGCTCAAATGCACAGATGAGACTTACCGGGACAAAAGGAAGTGGGAAACAATCCCAATGTTCTCATTAGGTTCTTGCTCAATGGCTGATTCTAATGATGAATTACTGGGTGAAGAGACCATTATTCTGACAGCAGAAAAGAAATGGCAGGTAGTGACCTCATTGTTGGGAGCATCCCTCCTCCTAACCCCTTAACTGTGTGTAAATGGGCCTCGGGGGATCTTTGCTGCCATCTGTCAATCCATGTATGATTAACCCCAGCCTTGCTGGGGCCAACCTCAGGGAAATTAAAGGTAAAATCATTCTGTAAAGATCAATAGGTGCCAAGACATTAGATTTTCCAATGAAGTAACACAGACGACAGACTGTGATCTTTTCAACTCTGAATGATTTTATTTCCATATACGTTCTGCCATCATTTTACTAGCTCTCAAATTTTTCCCCAAATCTGTATCTGGCAAAATCTGGTTCCAGAGTGTGTCACACCTATGAATGGATGGAAACATGTATGTTAGCATAAAATCTTCTATCTACATAAAGGCAAAACCATCAGAGCAGTCTGAAAAATTTGGCACAGTGCTCTGTGTTAGAGTTCTTCTCTCTCTCTTTCTCTCTCTCTCATCAGAGGGAGAGAGAGAAGATACTAGTCCCTTTAACTATAAACAGTTACCTGCCTCACCCACTTCACAGGTGGCTTTGAGTATCAAATCATCTAATGTGGAAGCAAGTTACATTGTAAGGTTATACTATACTGATGCAAAGTGCCACTACCTAGCTTACATAACTGTGGCTTAGATGTCAAGAGTGACATAAAACCCCTCATTGATACCACTTAGTCCTATAATACTTAGTAATTCTGCCATATACCCTTTTCTCAGTAAACATACTTATGGGAGAACCACATTGCCACGCAAAGGAACTATGTACCATTCACTTGACACCTTCCTTCTCTTTTGCATTGGATGACATCAACAGAGAAGTCTAGAATCATCTACCTTTGGTCTTTGCCCATCTGTGCCTAATTCTTTGCTCTTGGATATATATTTCATGGATTTCGGACTCTCCCAAAAGGCTTGTAACTGCTATTGGTCCTACAATATCTTATAGTCTGTATCACAGTAGGTCTGCAGGGGACCAGGCCACTTCGGTCTAAAATCTTTCATTCCTGCCTGGTCATTCTGCTACAAACTTGACGTACACAGCATAGCAAGGACTAAAACTAAGTAAAGAATTGACAAAATAACATAATGGACTAAAAGATAGAGAACCTTCCCCTTTTTTTTCTGGATCAAATGGTCCAAAAGTGAAAACATCTTTAAGGAATCATCCCTTCTGGAGTGGTTTAGAGGGCCCAGAATTGTCAGGCATGTTGGGTTACCTCTGTTACTAAGAAATGAGTCTTCACTGGTAGGATCTGGTGCCTTGATAGACATAAGACCACCAAACAGAAAGTTTTGAAAAATTCAAGGATGCAAATACATCAATACTTTCACTTCACCCCAGTCCTCCCGCCTACCACCTAATCTAACTCTGTGTGGAAGCTGAGATTTGAAATCGGGTGCACGCACTACTTTGAACCCACTCAACATCTCAGCCGAGAAAATGGCACACTGTTGGTGGGTACTCTGGCTTAGCCACAAGAATATAGGTACTTTCAAGTTGGTAGCGCCCACTACAATGGGAGATCAAAACACATGGTGAAATGAACACACAGTTTATTTTCATACTTCCTTGCATAATTTTAGTCTTTGCTGTGGGAGGCAGCTCATGTTTGCAATAGTACAACCAAGTGAGACGAAGTGGGGTCTTTTCTCTGTGCTGAGGCTGAGCTAGGTAGACTGACAACTCTAGACTGTAAAATTCAAGGCAAGCAAGGCATCCATGTTAACAGTAACAAGGATTTT